>NW_011889189.1:557176-592157 GCF_000151845.1 Pteropus vampyrus
GACAGAGCTGGAAATCTGAAAGCTTCATTGATGGAATTCAGTAGGTATCTACTAAGCACATGTGATAGTCTACAAGTACAGGTATTTGTATAGGTATATGAGTAAATTAACTCACTGTAAGAAACAAATCTTTATTATATGAATCATGCTCTAAAATAAGGGCAAAGAATGAAGATGAGGTATTGGTGGAGTGTTTTCTGAGTTACTGGAAAATATGAATCTGTACATTATTAACAAAGATTAATAATAAGCCTTTTTGGATTTAGAGCCTAAGTCATTCTCATTTAATCTTGCCAAGATCACATAAAGTATTTCATAGGCCTTGAATGGGGAACAATTTCTATATATGCCCTTTATATATGTATATATCTCTCTATATATAAACATATATAACTATTTTCATCTCTTTCTCTCAACTACTTACCTCCCTCTTTCCCTGTCACAGTCCCCTCCCTTCTCTCTACTCCTTTACCTGCCCCCCCAACCCCCCCACAGGTATAAATAGCTAATAGTCCTGTGGTAACTTAGTCTAAGATCAAGCTTTTGGAAATAAGACTGTGCCTTCTTTCTTACAATAGAGAAGCACACTTAAGTAGCAGTAACACTGATACTCGGGATTCTTGATTCAGGAAGCGGGTCACAGGACGGAGGCCCGGATGTCCTTGTCCTACAGTCTGTGGAGGCCCGGATGTCCTTGTCCTACAGTCTGTGGAGGGGCAGAGCAGGAGCTGGTTCTTTGTGTAAAGGCCCAGATTATCAGAACAATGAACCGAGGCCTTTAAATGCACTTGTATGAGAGAGAGTCTGGAAAACTTTCACTAAACAAATCCAGATAAGCTTATGATAAGAATAATAGCTGCACTCTACTGGTGTTTTCTAGTTGCTGGGTACCAGCTTTACACAAATTTACACTTTGTTAATTGCACAGTTATTTCCATTTTATTGATGAAAAAACAGGTTCAGAGGGTAACTTGGTGTGTACACGGTTGGTCACAGGGTTGGTAAGCAGAGCTGGGACTTGAACCTGAATTTATCTGTTTGCTCTTTAGCTTCCTGATAAGTGCTGTCTCCTTTATCAGTTTTAAAGGAACTCTGCAACAGAATATCGTGCATAAAAACAATCTTTCTTGGAGAAATTAAAACCTTTCCTAGAATGGATAATGATGGTCCTAAGTTTGAAATATGAAGTCTTCACAGCGAGGAGCAGATGTGTTATGTGACTGCTTAAGCTTCTGTTCACAGATGTCTCACATTACCCTTCAAATTTTTGACCTTCCCAAATTTCCATTTCTTCTTCCAGCTCCTCATACCTATGAAGCATCTTCTTTTTGACCTTGTCATTTGCATTTGAAAACTTGGTTTAGAAAACCTGCCTCGAAATCACATGGGGAACAATAATAATGCTTCTTACAGCTCTAGGAGACTTTGGGGAAGAAAGCTGACAGTATTGGGGGCTTAAATTTTGCATGCTTCCTTATTCTGGGCATTTAGCTCCTGCCTGACATGATTCTATTTGTGTATCATTTTGCTAAACATTTGCCAGGCATCACTGCAGTAGTATTTCCTATACAAAACACCTTGGCATTATTCAAGATGAAAAACAGTATACGTGCAAGATGAAAAATCAGATTTGACCAGCAAAGTGCTGACATCCTAATTGGAAGCAACGAGAGGTAGCATACCATTGCCTCGGGCATATGGAATCTGTTTGTCTATCCCCTTCCCACCCCCAACTCACGGGGAAGCACATTTTAAAAATTCTGATGAACACTCTCCAGTTCTATTTTGGTGGGAAAGGCTGAGTTTGCAGGGAACTGGTAATCAAGTATTGGCACTCTCTTAGCTTGTATCATCTGAATGAATTGCAAACTGCTTTTAAGAGTTTATTTTACTGAGCATGGATTTCAAATATAGGGAACAGCGTTAAGTTCTGTCATTTTGGGGAAAAAAGCGTGTTTACATTATGAAGAGGCAATTGAGATTTATGAATAGCAAATAGTTGCATAAAGACTTCTTTTCTCTTTGTGTCATGCAACATAAACAAATCTCAATAAGAGGTCTCTAAAGATGGGCCTTATATTTTTAAATGCAGTTCCTCCTTAGGTAATATCGTAGCCATATTAATGCGTGGTTCACTTCTTATTGCTACATAATGCTTCTGTGAAAAATTTCAGAGCCTCTTTCTGAGACAAAAATTGAAAACTAAAATTGATATGAGACCCATTGCAGTGGTGTTAATGGGGGCAGAGTTCAATAAATGGAGCCTTTGGTACATATTTACATTTCATGGGCTACTTCAAAACTCAAAAAATGAATGGAATGCTTTTGAAAATCAGCATACTTATCCTACTTCTGCCTCTTTAAATAAACAACTGCCACAGAATTTTTGCTTTTGTTAGGCAGCACCATGAAGCACAAACATTTGAAGTGTTTTTAATTTTTGAATAGTATGTCTCCTTTAGCATGTCTTAACTAACTCTTTTCTGTTTTTGGCAAAATTATGTAATAGCTTTAATTGGGTGAGCCATAATCTCAGGGTGGGAAAGATAACACATGAAGAAGGCACGTATATTACAAAAGCCGCTTTTCAGAATATTTCTGTGCTCTGCCAATGCCATCACGTTCTTCTGAAAGGTAGCTACTCCCACTTTTCGCTGCAATGTAAAAGAGGAACTTCATGTAAGATGCAAAAATGTTCCTGAGAATTCATCTGAATAGAAACTCTCAAAGCCCCTGGATTTGTTTTTAACAGGCAGGAGGTGGTCTGTTGAATTTTCCATCATTTTAGTGCCATATAACAATTTGTTGCCTTAGAGCCTAAGTTTCTCGAATGGTGTCATCTTATTTCTTCAAGGTAGCTCCTAAAAGGAGTCCAGAATCTCTTGCCTAGATGCCGTAGACAGGTAACAGAACTCCTGAACAGAAGCATCTCTGTGTTTCCCACCCATCCTTTACTTGTCTGTCTCACTGTCTTATGTCATTCTTCCCTCAGTCCCTTTCTGCACCTGTGCCTCCTTAGCACTGGGATCCTAGAAATCACTGACATTTTATTCCTAATAAAGTTTGTAGAGAAGGGACTCAGGGCTTTTTTTTTTTTTTTGGATGGCTGTTTTTTAAGTCTGTAATGAGAGTTAGAACCACAAATTATCTTGCAGCTACGATATATCTTAGAGGAGTTTTTGATATCCAAGACTGATCTCAGATTCTAGGGTACTTTTAATGGGCAGGATGATTCCAGCTCTTTGACTTTCTGAGATTTAAACCACTGCAAACTGACAGCAAAAAGCTAAGCATCTCTGGAACCTTACTGAACTAGTAGCAGGTAAGAAAGCCACTGATTTACCTTCTCAAGAGAACGAATAATAAGCTATTATGAATCCTCCCAGGTCTGACAATAATCTTAGACCAACTATATTCATACCTCTTACTGAGGATGGTTCTCATGAAAGCAGCATCTGTGGATGTCTCCTACATTTGACTCTCTTTACCAGTAGGAGTTGCATTTTGTATTTCTTTTTCTATCCTGTATCACCCAGCCATCCAATATACATTTATTAATAGGTAAATGTAAAAAATAGGCTATTAGCAAGATTGTAGAGATAGGTTCCTCTTTCCTATGTATGTGCAATAGTTGGCACAGCAAATTTGAATATGTTCTCTGTGGAAATTGTTTTCTCAGAAGAGTCATTTGTTTCTCAGAGTCCTCATAGATATTATCACTTTTAGTAGGAGGTATGAAATTATTTTAAATATTTTTTTTTCTAAGAACCTCACTGAAAAATGTTGTCTAATTTATAGAGCTTTTCTAAGAGCTATTGCAAGTAACCAATTTAGTATGAACCTATTTTTATCACTGACATTCAGTTAATCCTACATGGTTTTTCCAAGATGAACCTACAGCTTTCAAAACCAAGTTTATCAGATAGATTTTCTTCACAGTTTCATCCAAAGTGAGAACCACTGAGACCTGCTATTATCTTTGTACTGTCAACACTCATACTTTGGGGTAAAATGGAGTTTTTCCCAAAGGGTAGCATAGACAACTTTGTTTATGATTTGCAAAATATCATAGTTAATTTGTGTGAAATCTATAGTATAAATAATGCGTACTGTGGTGATAGCTATAAGAAGTCTGTCTGACTATTTACATACAGTGAAAGAGTCCCCTAGAGATTGTTTTCTTAATTGCTGCATTTTAAATACCACCGGCTATTTGAATTTCAACTAGATTATTATTTTTATTCTAAATATAGCCTGCCAAATGTGTTTATACAGTGCATATGAATCAGGCAGATGAGTCCCCATCACTTTAATTTTCCTTTGACTTTGTACAGATTATTTAATTTCACAGGATCTTCGAATCCTCATCACGTAAAGTGGGAGCGGAGTGGGGGTCACAGTAGCCGCATCACAGAATTGTGGGGAGGACTACGTGAGATCTACTCTTTCCTTTATTCAGCACCGTGGCTCACTCTGAGCTAGGGGGAACAAGGCCCGACCCTCGTGGATCCCAGATCTCCGGTGGAGTCAGTCAGTCAGTCAGTTAAACATGTAAATTAGCAATAGCTATAGGTACGACTGGTGCTATGAAGAAAATAAACAGGGCAGAGGCAGGTGGAGCCTGGCTCTGGAAGGACTTGAGTTGAATAGGTTATGTCCATTGCTGTGTCTGGAAGAGCAGAGACAATAAGTGGTAATGTTTTTTTCCCCTCATCATTCACAGTTAATTTTCTTACCTTGTGTTTAACTATCATATTCATAATTTGTAAAATAAAAATTGGTTCGGTAGTTTTTATTTTGTGAGGATTGTTTTTGTCTTTATAAATTTAAGATTTCAAAGCAGATATTTTATTGCTTCGGGGTTAATAGAGTGACTCGGTTCATTTTCATATCTTTGTAGGGTAACATAATTATTTTAAACACAATCAAATGGTAGTTTTGATTGTCGTTTGAATAGTTTTCTTTTCTGCCATTTTGGTGTTTAATAAACTTCATGGAGGACATTCATGTGCTAGCGTACATTACTAACCCACTTGAATAGTTTTGTGCAACTGTTTTGTCTTGGATTGTTATGTACCGGATAACCAGATGAACAGTGACTCTTGAGTTTGTTTAATGAGTACCGTCTTTTTATATCCTTTCTATATATGACTTAGGCCGTCTGCACTATGAAGTGTCTTCCTGAAATTCAAGTATGCCTCAGCAAAAATATCCAATGAATGGGTTATCTGTGCTTATTCTATAGATTTCTTGACCGAGTACTTAAATTACTTTCACTTACTTTGCCTTCACTCTCTTAACTTACCTTCCTTGAGCAAAGCCTTTAGCCCAATCAGGTTGGTTTAGCTAGTGCCTGCTGAATAGCCTGAATATTCTCAGCAGGATGGTTTTACTTACTGACGTTTTGCCTATGAGGCGTACCTGGCTTTGGGGATTCCTGGAAAGCCAGCTGCGTTATAGAGGGCATAATCTTCAGACTTGGCGTCAGATCTGGATTTGAGGCTCAGACTTTATTTGCTACTTCTTGATCTTAGACAAGTCATTTAACCTCTGTGAGCCTTAACTTCTCTACTGGTATAATGTAATCAATGTAATTAATATCAGTTACTCATATGGTCATTGTGAGGTTAATTGGAAATGCTTGTGAAAGTGCTTCACTCCTAGTCTTTTCCCTCGGCACTGTTTACCTTGGTATCACAGGACACCTCATAGTGTTATCTGTTTTCTGAAATATGCCCTGTGTTAGGCTTTAAAGTCTGCCCCACTCCGCCTTTTGTTTTGCTTTGTTTTTAGTAGGTCATCAGATATAAGAGAGAAGTAGATTAAAGTTTTCAAAAAGAAAGTTTGGGGATTACTTGTTTATTTTAATGAACCATCTGTTCATTTGAGTGATCAGAGCGCTTTATAAAAAGTGAGGGATAAGAAATGGTCTGTGGTGAGATAACAAATGTTTTTACCTAGTGGACCCATAGAAATATATTAAAGAAAAACACATGGGGGTATAATATGTTTTAAAATATATAATTGGAAAGACAACAAAAGGAGAAATGACAGAAAGTATACCCACAATAAATAGTGACCTGGAAGAACTATACAAGGAGAAAATATAATAAGGCAGTGCATTTAAGCCCATGTAATAGTATGTGATACCCTGTTAAAAATAGATGAGCTAATCTGAAACTGTACTCAATTTAAAAAATGAGGGAAATAAGAACATTGGCATTCCAAGAGTTGCTTGTTCTCAAATGATCGATAGTATGTTTTATGCATAAATAATAAGGCTGTTGATAATTTATAAACTTTACTCGCATCTTTTTAGAGTATTTCTTGGTCCTTTCCTGGCACTCTGTTTAATCTTTCCCTAAAATAACTGCATTGACTAATACATTACAAGTCTTTTCCCGCTGTATGTTACATAGGCTCCAGTAATTTCACTCATGTAGGGGGAGGGACCTACCTCCACCCCCTGTAAGCCAGTATACTTTAGCAAAACCCTGGAAGTTTATCATGTAGAATACTACTTTTAGAAGGAATTTTTTGTTTGTTTGCATAATCAGTCCGCTTGGTTATCAGCCAATTTTCTTCCTTTTCAGATAAATATTGAAAACAATCTCCCTTACTAAATGGTCCTTTTACACCACTGTTTATTTTAAAAAATCAAAACAAATCAAAAAAACAGTTGTCCCAATTATAGTACAAGAGGAATTTATTTTAAGTCAGGAACCATACCTTTATAAATGAAATTTGAAATTATGTTGACTATAGGTAAGTGCTAACAATGAAACAACAGAAGCATAATTTCAGAAATAGCTAAAGTGGAGACTTAAACCTGTTTTGGATAATTTAGAACTTAATTACATAATGATTCACTAAAATAGCTTTGGAAAAATTGTTTAGAAGGTAAGCCGATATACTAATTCTTGTTTTGTTTTTTTTTTTATGTTAGTGCATTTTCTACACCAATTTAACACAATTCCTTTTAATTAAAAAAAGGACCTTTTATGTTTGATTTCATGATATTATAGGATTCTCTTAGGGTGGGTAATAAAGTTATTTTCAAATATTATAGAGGAATAAGTCACATCCAGAAAACATACATTAAAATGATTAATATCAGCTACTGGTAGAATAAAATGAGACAAATGTGAACTTTGTTTTTTATTGTATTTGTTTGTGTGTGTGTGTGTGTGTGTGAAATCAGGAAACATGTAAAGTGGTCACTCTAACAAATTTGTAACAGGAAAAAACATTTTTAGTTTCATTTTATTGGCACATCTTTGATCAATGCTTCAGAATTTTTGCTCTCTATAATTTTGACACTTCTAAGTAATATTTTCCAATCTGCATAATCCATATTACAGTTACTGTTTATTCTTGTGAACATAGTATGTAGTCTAGTTTTTATCTTGGGATGAAGGAAACAGCGAAACAGAATAATGGACTAATGATTGAACCAGAAATTTTCTATTAAGTTGCAAGAAATGGGAAAATAATAAAGCTTAATTTGGCAGTTAATCAATAAGCACATTTTCAAAACACTGGTAGATTTTCAAAAGCACTGTTCTAGGAGTGTTGGAAGTTAGACATATAGTTAATGTATGTTATATGTGTATGTATATTATAGGTCTTTTATACACATATATATTTATATTATGTAATGTACATTCTGCTTTGTTAGAATCCTTTACCCATTCAGTGAGTTCACACCTGTTATGAGCCTAACACTGTTTTCCGTGTTCTTACTTAGGGAATGCAAATAGAAAATAAACATCATGATTCTTATCTTCATTGAGCCTGGTTTAATGGAGGAAACCATTGTGATAAAGTGTAATGAATGCTAGAAAAGTATTAAACAAAGACTTGTGGGTGACATTTAATTGGAGACACTCACTCTGACTAGAAGTTAACCAGGCCAACAAAAAGAAGAGAGGGCAGAGTATCTTAATAGGTGGATCTACATGGACAAAGTGATACCTTGTGCAAAGGATTAAACGTACTTCAGTCTAGTATGGCAGGAAGAGAAAGTGAAAGAGAAGGCCTGTCTATGTGGGTTAGAATAAGAGTGAGTAAGAGATTGTGAAAAAGATGTGTCTGGGATGATATCTGGAGAACGGTCAGATTTGTGATAGCTCTTGCCTTGGCTATTAAAATAATTACCTAATTAGTCTCTCCTCTTCAGCCTCTCTGCCACTTCAAGCCTCTTGTGCTCCTGTCTGATGAATTCAGGAAGCATGGCTTTGCTACTGTCATACCAGGCCCCATTCAGTGGCTCTCCCTGGCCTGCAGAAGGAAGTGGACAATCTTTAACTCTGTTCAAAACAAACTAACAAACAAACTATACTAAGTTAGACTCAGCCACCTCTGCAAACGTATTTCCCACTGCTCTTATTACAAATTTATTACCTGTCATTGATGCCCCAAATTATACTATTTTTCTACCTCGATATCTTTTCTAAATCCTCATGTATAAATACCACCTCTTCTTCAGAGCTATTATTTGATTGTTCTAAATGGAAACATTTTCTTTTCCCTTCAAAGTAAAAGAACTTATCTGAATGCCCCTAATGACACTTTTGCCTTCTAGCCTTATATTTTAGTTATGTGCATGCCTTATTTCCCTTCGTAGAATATGTATCTGATTAATTTTGTGTCTCCACTGCCTGATAGCACTGATCAGATGAGAGGTTTCACCAAGTAGTTGGTGAATAAATGCATAAAGGAGTTACTCTAAAAGATAGGAGATTTAGTGGAAAGTATATCCGAGGCAAGGCCACGTCTATGTTTATTTTATTTTACTTCTTTGTTTCACTCATTTATTTTCTATCTTCTAGCTTTACTTTTTAGGTTAGATTAGGAGACAATGAGCAAGGAACACAAAAGAAACATCCTGTTTTATTTTTGATGATTTCTAATGGGGGTAAGCACATATCTTTAAATTTCTATTTCTGCCCCTGGGTTGTAGTGACACCATTTGTTATATCTGAAAACAAACAGCAACAACAAATTAAAGTTGCCCTCAGTCCCTGGGTTGTACCAATATCCTGCCTGCTCATCGGTGGGATGCATGCTGACTCTAACATGTCTGCTACTTCCCAACTTTACCGCTTAACATCGGTGGGGCCTTAACGTGAGATATTAAACCTCTGGAAGCCTCTGTTTCCTCATTCGTAATATTAGGCTAATAAGAATTACTTCTTGGGATTGCCTGGAGGACAAATGATATGAGAGTTAATGATAGACCTTGTAATTACACCTGAGCAGGATGCTGAGGAGGTCACCATGAGAGAAAGGATTCTCCCCATCATTATGGTCTTCTAAAGCAATGACAATAATTCCATGGAAAACTCTCGTTTTCTTACTTAAAAGTTTATTATATGCCAATTTACCTTACTTCAGCTATGAAAATTTTAACTTGAACATAGGCAACTTACAAATGAATTGTAGGAAAGATTGTCAGGTTAACATAGAATCCATCTAAGACCTCTGACCCTCAAGGATGAAAATGAAGCTACATTGTATAAGACCTATTATTACTTATCTAAAATACTATCAGTGACATTGATACACTCTTTCTTTAGTGTTGAGTATGTTTATAAAAAGGAAAGATTACTTAAAGCTCAAATGGGTACACTGATGACATGGATTCCTTGACCTTCTTTTTTCCATGAGATCTTTTGCTTGTAATGAACGAGGTGTTTAAAAACAACTTTTTGGCCAGACGTGTTGCTTCATCCCAGGATAATGTGCCTAAGGGAACAAAAGGCAGTAGTTCTTTTTGTGCTGCCTGTTGCCTTTGAGTGCACTTTCTCCCATGGGATAAGAAAGGAGCTGTGAAGAAAATAGACAGTTTAGAAATAGCAGCATCAGTTTACTGACAGATACCATTAGCAGTTATCTGGAAGTCATTGGCAAACACATTGGGCTTAAAAGAACTGTGGAAAAGCCATTGTGATTGTGATTGATGTGTAAATGAGAATGCATATTGGGATATATAGACTAACCAATAGTCCTCAGAGTAGCTGTCATTAGAATTGCCTGAGAGCTTGCCTGGGACCCAGCCAAGATCAATTAAATGAGAATTTCTGGGGGTGGAGGTTGGGTATAGGAAAATTAAAAAAAAAATTTATTTATAATGTACAGCCATGATTGAGGACCAGTGGCTTAGGCATTACAGTGTTGTCTCAGTGATGTGATAGCTAGGACACAGGAATTGCTTATTCATTCCACAAACATTTACTAAAAACACTCAGGTTACTAAATTAGATTTAGTCCTATCTTTAACAAGTTCTTAATCTAGAGGAGTAGACAGACTTGTAGAAATTACCTGTAATGCAGTTTGACAGGTGCCAAACTCAGTACTATAAGTTTATCCTTCCTGGCAAGGAGAGAAGAAGGAAGGGAAAGTGAAAGAGAAAAGGTCCACAGAAAGTGACATTCGAAAAGGGACCTCTTGTAATCAGATTTAACCTCCGAAAATGATTCCCTTTGATTATCTACCTCTTTTAAACTAGAGATGCCCAGTTTCCTGATTCCTACCTTGGACACTGGAAAAGCTTTCTCACATTCCACAGGAGTTGTGTTACTTGGATACAGTTTCACAAAGGACGGCACTGTGCCGTAGGGGGCTGAGTACCTGTGTGAGGTCACATAGCTGGTGAGTGAGAGAGCTACAGTGAATCCAGGTCTCCCTCGCTTTTGGATGGGTGCTTCCCTCCCCCCCCACCCGCCCCCACTGGACTGTACATCTGCCATCTCAGCCACTAGAGAAGCTTAGCGTGGCTTAGTTCATTAAAAGAGGTTCTAACTTGATGGTGAGCTGAAGGACTCTGTCATAGGGAGGCTGAAGGAAGGGAAGAAAAGAATGCTTGCTTTCAAGCTTATCTAGAGAAGTGGGCCTGAAACAGGAAGCAGGCTTGCAAGGTTCCAGGAATGGGAAGAATGTGCTAAGAGAGTGAGAGGGTCCCAGTAATTCCTATTTACTGAGTACCAAACCATACTTAAGGCCCTTGTTTTCATTCCTTCATTTAATACTCACATCATCCCTAGAATGGTTTTCTTATCTTCCATTTTACAGAAGAGGAAGTTGCAGTTCAGTGAGCTTGATTAATCTAAAGTCTTGCTGCTAATAAATATCAACAAAGTTGGCATTTGAACAGCTTTCTGATTCCAGTTTCTATGATGTCAAGTATTGGGACGATTCTTATGCGTAGATCTTTGTAGCTTGTCTATATGAGAAGCTTACAAGCTATGGGCGCAGATAAATCCAACAAGTGACCATATTTCTTATTTGGGTGGAAGCAGAACTCCAAGTTATGGTTAGATAAAGGTAGTAAGAAGTTACCTGGAAAAGGAGCAAAAGACGGGTGAGTAGGGGAGAAGGAGAATATAATCAAATGAAGAGAAAATGGGATATAGTGTGGGCAGATCCTGGAGAAGCTACAGAAGGAATGTTTGAGAAGGACTTTATTGGGTAGAATAGCTTATACTCTGAAATATAGCCAAGGACTCATTCACTTGGCAAACAGTTAATGGGCTTTTGGTCCTGGCGTGGGCTGCAGGCGCGAGGCTGAGGCTCAAACCCCTTCTGGAGGCAGTCGCCAGAGAGGGAGACACGTAAACAATGTGCAGGAAAGCCAAGTTAACCCTGCTGGGACAGAGGCAAGGACAAAGTGCCAAGGAAGGTAATGACTATTTCCCCCAGCAGCCACCTGCTTTAGCCAGAGGCAGAGTGTAAAATTCATAGATACGTTGCTTTACTCACTGCACCCTACAACCGAGTGTTTAGCAGATCTGGGCTTTCAGCCGAAATATTGTTGATATGAGAGCAAGAGAAAAACATCATGTGACAGCCGTCTGTGCGTTTCTCTCTGACGTTCACATTCTAGCTTATTAAAAAACAGTGTTGCCATGGCTGACGTTCCCATGAGGCCCAACATCTCCAAAATTTTCATCTTCAATAAGCAGTTAAGAATACTCCGCAGCTTCTGATGGCTGTTTAGAACCAAGCGCCTTGTAGTGATTAAGCTTTTCCAAGTGCCTAGGCCTAAGCGGTGCCTTCAGCACCTTTCTGCCTTAGAAACTCTTCTTGTAGACGCTTTATAAGAGTTCCATAGCTTATCGCCCTCTATTTTTATTTATTGGTTTGTTTATGGTTAATATGAATCCTTTCCCCAAATGCTGTTCAAGGCTATTAGAAACATGATTTTTTTCTAAAAATTCTGAGACTTCCCTCTTTTTTCCCCCAGGGACAATTAAGTAACTTTGGTAGAGTATTACTTTTTTAGGTATTTGGGGACTGGCATTAGAACGCCGGTGTGGAAATCTCTCGGGGTAGTGGTGGGGTCCAGGGGCAGAGACAGGCTCAGATAACCTGTATTATGATACTGTTTTTTTTTTTTACTCCAGGAGATTTTTTTTCACTCTGTCTATGCTGCCGCAGTTAGCATCCAATAGAGACGTGTTCTGGGCTCATGAGCCAATTGTCTCACTGCAGCCTGAAGTCTGAGAGAGAGCTGATGGCAGTGCACAATTTTAGCAAATTGTCATGAGGCTAGGGGGGAGGGGACTGCTTTCTCCACACAGGGACAGAAAGCCAGTGTCATTGAGCACATTTTGTTCAAGTACAAAGTCGATCTCTCTGAAGGAGACAGTGGTCAGCAGTGGTGAGGACCTTTGTCACCTCACCTTCTCTTTGTGCTCTGTCATTGTTGTTTATATGAAGCAGTAGCACTTAATGGCTAGACCGGAGGTAGAATCTGTGAGGTCAGAAAGCAACAACATTTGTTTTCAATTAGAGAATCTGAGGTTTACAGAGGAGCCCGGATGAAAAATTGGAAGAAAGAATTGATATTTGGCAAAGACAGTGATTTTTTCTAAAAGATTAGAGAGCAGTATAATGCTATAATTTCTGCATATAACTAACAGCCAAAATTTTGGACATCTGTTACAGTTTAGGAAGTTATTTAAGCACTAATCATATAAATAATATATGTGGTCTCATCTAGTAGACTTTGATGGAAATATTGAAGTGGGACTTTGAAAACATTAGATAATATCACACTTTAAAGTTTATCATGATTAATAATGCATTATAATTAATGAGGAAACAGTTTACTTTCTTACATTTGTAGGCATATGTAGGATTTAGCAAGTACACATGTATCGACGTCTCATGTAAAATACAAGATAATCATGTTAGTATTCTACCCCTGACTTCACCAAAATGTCTCACTCCTTGACTTTCTTTAGTTTCTTTTATATTGCTATATAAAATACTTGCCACTTAAAACCTACCATTCTCTACTATATTACTAACTTTATGTTTTTCATTTTATATATTTTCTATAAAAATCACTACACACACACACACACACACACACACACACACACACACACACACACATTATCGATACATCCAGGTCAGTGGACTCCACAGATAATCCAAGAAACCTCTTGCCTCACCAAGTCTGTTGTCGAAATGGGTTATGTGAAGCAAAATTTTAACTTGTTTGGGGGTCAGATTATTTTCAGTAGAAAAGATAAGTTAACCCTATAATTCTGAGCCTGCTGACAGAAAAATAAAAGAATGAAAGATAAAAGGAAATTTATAAAAGAATATAATTCTTTCTTTTACACTTTGGAAAAGCTATGTGGATTATTCTCCAAAATTAGTGGCTTATGTTGTAACACATCTTTTCCTTGGAGGAACTCAAAGGGGGTTGAAGTATTCATTTGGTTCGGACCTATTCTGGGGTTAGTGGGAGCAGTGATTAGAAAAATATACACCCTTAAAGATAATGACAGGATCATCAGAACGAATGCATACCCCTAACGTATGGTGAAGATCATCAACTGCCGGGGTCCAGTTATGTGCCTTTGGGCAAGGACCGCCCTTCCCATCCACGCCCCCCCCCACCCGCCCCACTTTCGAAGAGTATTTAAAAGTGAGAGCTTTTATTTTGTTAATGTACTAGGAGCTGAAATAGGTCTATAAAGAACTGCTTTAACAAGTCTCCCAAGAGATTGTTAAGGAAAAAATTACATGCATTTGACTTAAGAAGTTTACCTTTTTTTTTTTGCCCTCAGGAAAGCCTTAGAAATATAATAGAGACAGTCATGCTGTAATCCACCTAATAATGGTACGATGATGAATCGGTATGATTTGTAAAACATTTTGTATTTCTCAATTGAAAGGCATGCGCCACAAATAGAGCACTGCATTTTATTATGTAAATGTTCGGGCTTTTAATTATTAGCCAAGACTGAAAAGTGTCTGATTTGGATGCCATGAAACTTCAGAAGTGTTTCTGCTACAAACAGTTCAGAAGTCTGACAGTTGCTGTACTGAAAAAATAATGAAGCAATTGAAAAAATAATAGAAACATAGTAGTGATCTGGCATTTCCAATTTTACGATGCTATAAAAAAGCAGCCAACAAATGTTGGACTGTTTAGTGATGCTGGCACCTACCAAATGTCACTAGGCTTTCACAAGGTCATGGAGACTCTGGTTTGGCTCAGGGATGCTGGGCAGACCCATCTTTGGAGCTCAGAAGACTGTAGAATAGGGACAGAGAATAGGTGCCAGTTAAAGCCTTCATCACACTTCATAGATGTCTACACAATACTGTGGGATTCTTTGAGATAGAGAAGGCCATGGGCATAAGGAAAAGGTGAGACCGTTTCTTGTTACAGCATCTCATCACAAGCAACTCTAAATATAAGATTCTTGTGGGCCCTCTCTGAGGAGGCTAAGATTTCTTCAGATGACTATCAGCTAAAATTGTGTGCTGATATAACTCTTACTGTCACAGTTGTATGTATATCTGATCTGTCACAGACAAAAGCTGCTGGAGTGGTATTTTAGTAACCAGAATGTGTGTGCGATTTGTTGCCTTTTTCTCTTTTTCCACCTCCTCAGCAGCAGCTAACCCAGCTCTCATGCCTTACATAATACTTATCTCGATGTGTAGAGTTTCACTTATGCCATTTTCAAGATGATTAATGGGAGTTGTGCAATGAAAGCTTATAAGTTCTCTGGGGAAAAAGTCATAGGATCCCAATGTTTGAGTTAGAGTGCGTTGTTAATGCGTCAGCATTGAGTTTATTTTGGGGTATTATAAATGTCATAACTGGTTTTAATGTCCAGGAATCCTCATCATCACACCTAGGAATGTTCTATAAAATAAGGGCCTAAAACTCCTATTGAAACTGAACAGGGCTCATTAAATAGCTAGAAAAGTCTAACCTATGAGACTTTGCCAGAGATCAGGTTAGACTTCGATTAGAAAACGTCTAATGCCCATGAAACACTCTATTACATTCTTTTATATTCTGTCAGGCATGGTAAAATCAAATTTAAACTCAGCAGGTTTTATGTGTGTGTATGTGTATATGTGTTTGTATTTTTCTTTCTTTTTTTACTGGCACTCAGTAACTATTACACCACAGTGTATATGTGACTAGGAACTTTTTCTGGAATTAGGAAAGGAGAAATTCTAAATTTGCCTTATATTGTATTTCATTTGAAAACATATGTCTGTGGTAAAGTAATTGAAAGAAATTGGGAGTATTTCAATGAAGATACATTCATAAATTTCTGCTTCTTTTCTTTCCTCACTGGTAGGAGAAAATTCTCCCAGATCTTGTGTTGAACTGAGTGAGGCCCAGGTATTTGTTGTTATGTTGATTGAAGAAATACCATTTACACCTAGAAAGTTAAGCTTTAAATATTGATTGATGTTGCTCTGTTTACTTCATGTTAAGTTTAGAAGACTAGAGATTAATTGCCCAGCAAGATTAAAAAAAACTGTTTTCTTCATGTTCTCTGGGGATGCTAAGCATTTGTTCCTGGTGTCACCTGACAGTCCAATGAGGAAATTAAAATAGAAGTTGTGCTTGGTTTAAAGAAGATTTAAAGATGATCTTAAAAAAGATTTTCTTGACTTTCCAGATGATAAAACTCTAAAATAAGTAAAAAGGATGTCATGATATTAAAAATAGCAAACTATTCAAGAAAAATAATCCCATTTACTTATCTGGGTTAAAGGGTCGTAATATTTGAGAATAAAAAATAAATAGAAAAATTATTGTTAATATGTCAATACTATATTGTGTATAATTTAGTATACCATACTATTTATATGGTATTGACTTATTAACAGTATATATATTGATGATATTGTAGAGTATACTATTTGTAAAACAACAAAACAAACAATAACATCAAATCAGTGAAATCTCCCTGGAGACTTTCTAAGGGGAAAAGAAAGGAAAATATCTGTTTTAACTCTTTAGGAATTTCTGCCAAATGATAGTTCAGTGTCCCTTTAGGTTTTATTGTATAGCTTTCTAAAAGTACTTATATGTTTTTCAAATAAAACATGAAATATAAATTTTAGGCCAAATCTCTTAGGTTTCTTAAATTTGCAACAAAAACAATCTAGGTTTGCAATACACATGCTGCTTTTAGAAATAGGTACATAACTGGGGTGAATATATATGCGTGTGTATGTAAAATTACACATATCACATTTGCATATGAGTAAAAACATTATGCAGTGGTCCACCAGAATTCCAGGTGCTTGTCATAAATCTTTAATTTTTTGGAGTCCTCTGACTACTTAATTTATCTTTCTCAGTAGATTATTTTTTCAAAGGAGGCAGTATGTTTCTACCTTTGCTTTTCTGAACGGACTTTCTCTAGGGAAGTAAAGCCAAGAAAGTGTTGCTTGCCCTTAAAAAAAAAAGTCAATCTAGGAAGCTAAACAGGGTTGAGCTTGGTTAGTACTTGGATAGGAGACCAATAAATAAAAAAAAAAAAAAAAAAAAGAAATTGTAAGCTGACAAGGTCCTTGCAATCTGTAAAAAAAAAAAAAAAAATAAGCCAACATCTCCAGTATTCTGGTTAACAAGCAAATGGAACCATTGGTATGATCTTGAAATTTAATTATTTACTCTGACATACACTACTTTTATTTGTTTTTATTTTAAATAAAATAAAAATAACCAAACATCGAAATTCATATAGTCATGCTTTGAAAGTTTTTAGAAGCTGCGGCCAGTAGAATTTGGCAAAGTTAGAAGATGTTGTCAACTACCATTCCTTTTGAGTCAGGTTTTATAGTATAAATCTATTATCTTTGAGGAAATTCCCAGGGTAAAGGATCCTGCTATTTCAATGTAAATGTGAAAGTATTTAAAGCCACTTGCAAATAATTTAGGGTTAGCAGTTTTTAATAATGTGTGTTCCCCTTTTATGGATTGAATGTTTTTGTTCCTCAAATTCATATGTTGAAGCCCAGCCCTGTCACCAGTGACTATATTTGGAGATGAGGCTCTGTGGACATAATCAAGGTTAAAGTAATTAAGGTTAAGGTCATAAGTGTGGGGCCCTAATCTGATAGGATTAGTGACCTTATAAGAGGTAACAGAGCGAGCTCTCTCCTCGTGGGCCTGCATCAAAGAAAGGCCATGTGAGGAAATAGCAAGAAGGTGGCTGTCTGTCAGCCAAATTGGCCAGAACCTTAATCTTGGACTTCCAGCTTCTAGATCTGTGAGAAAATTAATTTCTGTTGTTTTAACCACCCAGTCTATGGTATTTTGTTATGGCCGCCCGAGCAGACTAATAATAGAGCCCCCATTAAATTCTGGTAGGTATAAAGCAGTGGCTGACTCTCAGATGGAGATGATTTGCCTTACCCTCATCCCCAGGGACATTTAGTATTATGTAGAGACAATTTGAATGGTCATAACTGAGGACAGGAGAGCTACAAGCATGTAGTAGAACAAGCATGCTGCTAAACAGCCTACAATGCACAGAACAACCCTAATAACAAAGACTTATCTGGCCCAAAATGTCATTGACAAACCTTGAACTTCTTTTTTGGGATGCATGTGTTTTGGTAAGCCAACACATGTCCTTTGTGGAAACATGTGAATCATAAGGAAGTATACATTTAAGAGCTATAGTATTCTGCTTGTTAGATGCAATTAATTTATTTTCAATATTGGCAAAAGCCCATGAACTGTAATTCCTAGGCAAACTCATATTTATCTAAATGAAAACAAAACAGTATATATACATGTGTGCATGTTTGTGTATATGTAAAGTATTTCTAAAAGTTAATCACCTTTAAAACTGTAATCAATTTCCTACCACTAGATACTTGTAATTTTAAAATAAATATTATATATGTAAATTTATTCACCTTTGCATTAGAATTAATGCAAGAATTGATTAAAAAGCATGCAGAACCATAAAAACATTTTTGAAAATGTATGAAACAACATTGCTTGACTGCTAGTGTTTTTTTGTTGTTGTTTTTTTGTCTCCCCCCCATCCCCCCGGCAAAAATTTACTGAGATATTTGTATTATCTAAGCTGGGGGAAAAAAAAACAAACATAAGAATTTTCAATAGTAAGCTACTATCATTTGCCAGAGTTTCTGAGCAGTGAATATCTCCAGAAGGTGCTTCAAAAACACTTGCATATCTCAGCTATCCCCAAGAAAATATTGGTTTTATTTTAACAATTGAAATAAATGGTCGCTGTTTGAATAGTTTTATCAGAAAACCAGTATTTTCAATGAAAGTTGGAAAAGTCTTATGAGTATAAGCTGGTACTCCTGTAATATTTTCATTACCTTTTTATTTCTAAAGTCTACCCAAATATGACTCAGTAATTATAATCTTACCACATAGTTACCATTTGGCAGCTTAATAAGATGTCTTTTTACATTCTGACCTCATAAATCACAATATTCCTTTTATTTTAGATGGAGGAAGTATAATTAAAAATGGAAAATTAGTTTTTCCAGTTTTAAAATAGAATTATAATTTTTTTATTAAGTAAGTTTGACCAACTTCTAAGGTGTTTTATTTTTTATTGTTAACTAGTTCTTAAATATTGAAAATAGCTGAGTTTCTTCATATATTTAAATAGTCATCTCCAGTGTCATTTAGTTTAACGTTTTTTCTGCAATTTATATCTCACTATATGTATCACATAACATATCACTTTTAGATGTATATGCTCATATGTAATTATTTAAAAGTGTACTTTATTAAACTATAATGTTTTAGAATTAACAAGGCACTTATTTTGAAGCTCAAAAAATTAATTTAAACATACACCTTTCTTTATTATAATAACAAATTTTGTGTCAGTTTCAAAGGCTAATGAAAAATCCTTAAATTCATAGTTGAACAGTTTGTAACTTCAAAAATTTAGGACTTGATAAATTGATCTTTCGAATGACCATTATTGGTCATATACAGGTTTTTAAGACTACAAGGGGGGAAATTTTTGACTTTTTTGGACAAGTTACTTTTAATTTATAAATGTAGAAAAATTATTGCAGAAAAATGGACTCAGTCTGGATCAATATTGAACTCCCTCCATTCCCTTAAAATACATAATATATACATTACAATGATGTCTTTGGAATCTGTGTTGAGTAAACCTATTAAAAGTCTCCTTGAATGGACTCTAAGATATTTATGGTGTAGGCTCTGTAGAGTGAGCTACTTGCTAGTCAGCAGTGCAATCAACAAAAGCAAACCACAGAAACCTAACACTAAGAAATTATTAGAATGACATTTTTCCTTAGTGGATGTGGCGAGTACGAATGATTAGGAAGGGCCAAGCTTATATTACTGATGATTGACATGCATTGTCTCTTTGTTTTGCTACTTGTGTTATTTTTAGCACTTTTAACAGATATGCTGCTACATTAGGCAATTGCTGCTTGTTATTAGCTTGAGAACTTACAGAAAGGGAGAAAAATAACATTTATTGATAGCTTGTCATACCAGGAGCCATGTGGCTGCTTAGCCCACTGTCTTGCTCAGTTCTCACCAATCACCAATGAGATCAGTGGTATTGCTACTGTTCTACAAAAATGGTTTGACCACTCAGAGAATGTAACTTCTGGTCACTCAGCAAATAACAAAGCTGCTATTTGAACTAAGTTGTATTTGATAAAATGTACTATTATATGACACTCTCTGAAATTACTGGTAGCAATCAAAACTGAATAAAAACTTCGTATTTACATTTTTGCATTAATCCTAGCCACCCAATTTAATATATCTTTGGGTGATTTCGAGAAGTAGCTTCTGTACAAAACTCTGCATATTTGAGCACTAGACACTGATTGAATTTCTGCTTTTAGATTTTTAGAATCCTTTATCACTGTGGAGATTTTTAGGATGCCAGTCTCTACACAAATCTTTTTTCCTCCTTGGTAAAATTTGCCAACTTGTTACCTTTTTTTCCATTTATCATGGCAAACTTTATCTTGTGTTCAGATTACTAGTCTCTGAATAAATGCACGATTAGGTTAGTACAATGCAGAGTCAAAGTTTAATATTAGATTTAGTTTTTATTTTCTATTATCTTTATTGTCTCCAGAATAGACTTACAGGTAGAATTCATCTTTAAGCATTTCATAAGAAGTATTCATTCATTTATTCTGCAAATGCTTATTGAGGTACGGTGCTGGGAACTCAGAGGCGGATGAACCTGGAGAGGTACCAATGTCACATTTACCTTAACTCTCACTGGAAGGTATGCTGCTTGTGGTTTTCTCTGGAGCTTTAGGCACTTCTCTAGAAGAGGATGTTTATTCTCACTTATTCTTGACCTTTTTATTTGTCAAACCACAATTATTCAGCAGCACAGTCAGCATTAAACAAGTTTTGAATTTCCTAAGAAGCTATGTCTATTTAATATCAATTGCAGAGGCTGCTCTGTTATTTTTTCCACACATGTCAATGAAAAATTCATGTGACTTTACAGAATTGTGTTTTGTAGTGTTCTCTGCTATATCGAAATAACCTGGGCCCTCAGATCTGTTGCCACAGACTCTCTGTGGAAGAGGCTTTGTAGTCTGTATACCTTTTCAAAAATATCTTCAGTTGATTCTTAGAAGCGTAGGTCTTTGAAAGTGAGGCTCCAATACAGTCGAATCAAGCTGGGCACAGAAGGGTTGCATATGTAAGAAATGTAGACGAATGGCATTTTTCTTGAGTAGATATAGTAAATATAAAACAAAAACCAAAGGTCTGAGCTTATGTTAACAGTTTTGAGAGGCACCGACTCAGGGTGTATGATAGCGCATGTGAATTCTCTCTTTCATTATCTCATTCTGGGCTGTGTTCATAGGAGAGACCGGGTGGTTTGTGTTAAGGGAGGCGCTAGAATGAGGTCCTTATTCTTTGTCTTACTTTATATGGAAACATATCAATAACCATACCTAAGAGATATTATAAAAATTACCTTTATGCCAATATTTTGTTTTTCTTTTGTTGGGCATACAGTTTTGTTGGAGACAGTGATAATAGCAGCTCCTGACCTTTTTTTACCTTGCTCACCGAGGGCCATGCAGTGCTGAGGGCATGACATAGATGCTATCTTCTTTAATCTCCATAATAAACCTGTGGTGTAGGTTAGACAGTAATCTAGAAATGGATAAAAAGCCTGAGGCATAAAGAGTTTAGTTTTTTTATGCGATTCATGCAGTTGATGGGTGAAAGAACTAGGCCTCTATTCCAGGTCTCAAGACTTTGTAAGGTCTTTGCTATCAATTGCTGTCCTCTACTGCCTCCTCATTTAAAGTATTATTAGTAATGCTTTATTACATAAAGCTTGTTAAAGTAACAGGCAGTATCCTGTAATATTAGCCCTGTATGGAGACTTATTCTTAAAAACAAACTAGAAGTTGATCATTCAAGTTAGAATTGTGATAGATTTTATCACAAACAGCATCAGTTTTCTGTGTCAATTTACAGTATAAGATCAAATTATGAGAAATAGATTTTTCTTAGAAAAATCAAAGAAAGCTCAAGAAGGTGATTGGTGCCATGAAGTACATCTTTTACCTTTACAAACAATTCTAATTAGATTATTGGTGAAAGAAGTCACGAAAGCAATAATTGACAAGACCTGTTACTATCGATATGATTTGACAATATATTGAAATAATATGGGTACAGTCCCTCACATAATATTGCATATTACAGACTTTATTATATATTTTTGATGAAAAGAATTATCCTAAAAAGAAGATAGTTTCACATTTCTTATTTTATAGTAACTTATTTTGTTTCTCTATTTTACATTATAAAATATTTAATGGGTAAATGTCTCTTAATTATTGTTTTATAGTGATTGGGCAATGGAGACTACATTTATCTTGGAAAGGTTAAAGGCTACATTTTTTCACCAGTGTTTCATTATATTTACTAATCTTTGTATACAGTGGGAACATGGGGACATTTTCTTTCCATCTGTAAATTTCTTAATACATGGGCTTTTAAAGCTTAGTAGTCATTTTAATTTTGTTATGAGCTACTCGTAAATGTATTTTGCTAAAGATACAATGTGCCTTGAGTCTTCTAAGTTCATTTCCTTAGAACTCAATACAAGTCAAAAACAGATGGTAAAACTTAATGATTCTTTTGGGTTCATTAAAGTTAAACAGAAGATATTATGGAAGGAGCCTGATATACTTTATTTAAGATTCTATGTTTTAATGTTACGCTGGCAGTTTGTAGATTTTTAAACTTGGATCCTGATATAATAGTGCTAATACTAGAATAAAATAGCTTCTTAAAGCTTTAAAACATTGTCTAATATCATAATACCTCAATTTTTCAATGCATTTAGATGAATTGATTACTTATTCTAAATGTATTATAAAACGATATGGACAATATGTTGTGTGTTAAACTCATGGTAATAGATTCAATTGGTAGGTTTGTATTATTATTGTTTTAATATGTGCTGATTTTATTCTTTTTTAAAAAAGGTGATATTTTCCACTTTTGTTTTTCAGGGTCGTTGCTCCAGAGAGAACTGCAAATATCTTCATCCACCCCCACACTTAAAAACACAATTGGAGATAAATGGACGCAATAACTTGATTCAGCAGAAGAACATGGCCATGTTGGCCCAGCAAATGCAGCTAGCCAATGCCATGATGCCCGGTGCCCCATTGCAACCCGTGGTGAGCATGTTCCTCATTTGTTAAGTTCGTAGCTGCAAGTGCTCAGTTTCAGTGTTAAAGCGATGGTTGCACTACATCCAGTGAACATAGGTAACAGTATCCGTTGCCTAGCACTTTCTAGCAAAATTATCAGTCAGACCCTGAAACAGTTTTCATACTGTATACTCATCTTCTGGGTAAATCATGTAAAAATTTACATTATAGCATGTTTTTCTTCTAAATTTTTCTTCAAATTAAATCCTGTGACTTTGAAGTATTAAAATTTTTCTTTAATGGTCACCAAACTCATTAATATAGTCGGTGAGCATTTTCAGGCTATTACTATAGTAATCATAAAAATGGGCATATGCCATCTTTAATTATGAGAAAATTTTTTCCTTTTCTCTCTCTCGTTGAAGAGAATTTGTATAGTTTTCTTTCTTGAAAAGGAGCCTTTGTTATTTTTTTTTTTTAAACATAAATCGAAATTATTTTGTGGTGACAGATGCTAGGCAAATTCTGACAGTGGTGAATCAGTGTCATAGATTTGGAAGTCTTCATCAGAAGAGAGATGACCTGGAGAGTCAGGAACTCCAAGGGCTTTTAAGAAAAGAGCTAAATTTTATAAGCTGTAGGTGGTCACAGAGGTTTAATGTTTACTGAGTGGGGTCTGTGGATAACTTTTGAGTCTGAGCACATTTCTTATTTATTTGGATTTGGGGGGAGTGAGGTATATGAGATGAATATCATCATTTTAGGTTATTAAAAGTGTTCTGATGTTAATTGTGTTATGGTAATTCTTTACTTAAATGCATGTCGAAGTTTGCAATGATAAGAATTTATCTGTCAGTAATTTATGTCACTAACTTATATGCAATATTCTGGTGTCATGGAAATGTGAAGATCAACATTTTTCTTATATGCTAACTGTAGCATGTGTGCTAACTAATCTTTTTTCCTAATACATTTTAACACCTGAACTCAATGTAATTGTTATTCTCTCTTAGAACTTAATGCACCAATCATTCCAAAAAAGAGGGGGGGATTGCATTTCGAGGTGGGAGGGATCTCCATATCACATCGACAGTGATACCAATTATCAATACTATACAGTTGAGGTGAGAGAATATTGTAATTCTGTCTCTGTTTTAATCTGATATATATATATATATATATATATATATATATATATATATCAGATAGAAGATTTATATATATATATATATATATATATATATATTTTCCATTATTAGGGGCTCAGTTTAATATATGATATCTTAAATTTATTTTTATGATGTCTGCTAATTTCACATTTGTATTGGGATAGCATGAAGACTTCGATTTGGTTAAAAAAAAAAGTTTAGTTGTAATCATCCTCTTAGCATAAAATATGGGATAAGAATTCTCTTTTACACTTGGCCCTCACATACAGTTTCAAAGATCTGATAAATCCTTGGGGTAGCTATTACTTTAGTTGATAGAAGATCTCGCCTTGTTGTGAGATACTTTTGTTCCACTTAAACATTTAAAACATGTTCTGCCCCCTCAGTGACCGACAGCACCTCTGAGATCGGTAAATGTGATTCCCAGACCGCAGAGAACAGCACTGGCCATGGCACTGAGTTTCTCTACTGAATTAGTCCTTGAGTTTTACTCTCAAGGCCATTTCCAGGGGCGTCACATGCCTAATCCTGGGACAAACTATAAACAGCATTTAGTGCTCATGGCTTTGAAATACTAGTAACAAATACGTGTTATTTATGAAATTACTAAATCACAGATTTCTGAAACCATTAGAAAAATCACCACATTTTCTGGTGTTTTTGTTGGGAAATTCTCAGCTTAGACAAAGCATTAGTTTTCATTAGTTGTAAACACAGTCAGGTTTTATGTTAATTTTCCCTGATATGACTAGATTTGAATGTGGAATTTTACCCTATTGTTAGAGGCGTTGTGAGATCATCGTCTGAAAATATACTCTACACAGAGTGACGTTTTTGTAATAAGTATAGAAGTCATTTTAATTTTTCAATTTTAAAGCATTTGGGGGTTTAATGACTGTAGAGAAGGCTTTAATCCAGGAAATTTGCCTTCAAAACCCTGAGACTTTTCAGTCTTTTTTTGTAGTCAGCCCTGTTTTGATGAGGATAATGATACGGAGATTCAGAAATAAGTGAGACAGTCATAACCAGCTGCCTACTGGAACTCTACCGCTGGGAAGAAAACAGGGCTCGAAGCAGCCAGGTGACTAATATGGAAAAGGCTTGCCACTCAAAGAGGGTGGCCACTAGTACAGATGATAGTATTTGAAAACATGCATAAACTTGGATCTAACCCAGGAAGTAGGGATATCAAAGGAGATAATACTGTGAGTAGGTCCATAATATCAGGAGTAACATTAGTATCTGAGCAGTGATAGGGCTTGTAGTCACACAGGGGAAGCATCTTTGTCTACTAAGGGCAACCAATTTGGCCCCCAAACCATAGCTAGAGGAACACAAAGAGGGCAAGGGGATAGCAAGGTCTAACCAGATTCGAAAGCGTCTAAGATTGTGCCTAGCATGTAGCAGAGATCAAAAATTGCTTGATAATCGAAAGAACGAATGAAGGAAGGAGTTTCCTGAACACGAGAAAAGCAGGCAGAAGTTCATGGTATTTCACGTTCCCCAGGGGCCAGAAGAACCAGGAACCAGAGCACAAGGCCAATTATAGAGACTGCAGCATGAAACGGGGCTAGAGCTGGATGCATTTTTGCAGACTATTAGCCAAGGCTGCCAGGGGCTTGATGACAGCCCTGTTGGGACCAGGAAATAGCTGTTATGCCACTCAGTTTAGATTCTCATTTTCTCACAAATTTTGAGAGACTTTGTCTATAAATTTAAGATTTTTGGAACGTGACACCGGGATGACTTGGGGAATGCAGGGATTTGTAGGAGAGTTTCCTGTTTTTATGGGCTTTATTAGGTTGTAATCAAATGCACCAAGCCAGGAATCAGAAAGAAGATTTAATTTTTTGAGGCAAATACAATACTACGGGCAATTACTGAACGCATTACTTTTTGTATTATAAATCTTCGTACCATCTTTTAAAGTAGGCGAAGACTCGAAGGTTCAGAGTTTAGTAATGTCACTGGCCCTGATCCTGACTAGCTACGTAACTTGAAGATAAATGGAAGACCTGTAGTATTTAATTATCCAAATTAAAAAAAAAAAAAAACACACCTTTTTTTTTCTAAGTGCTACTGTACAAAAATTATTTTTACTTTGCCTTACAGTATCTGATGCAATGATAATCTAATGAGAAATTACTAAACAACCTAACCAAAGATAGATTGCACTTGTGGCTCATGACTTGGAGACATCTATTATATTTCTTTTGGTCCATCCCTGAAAGATGTCTTTCAGAAATTCCATCAATTTCACACTCTTGTCCCTGCCCTCGAAGAGCTCTGCGTAAGCAGTGGTTGTGAAGAGCTGTATCTGAGCTAGTGGCCTCGTGTGCCTTTCCCTGTGCTCCTGAAGGTTAGCCTTGGCCATCCATAATTTCTGTTGGCAGCTGCCGTCAAGGTACACATAGCTCCCTCGAGGTGCATCACTCCTGTCGAATTCCTTATGCATTTCATGCATTTGAAGTAGTCTAGGGATAGAGAAATTCAGATTATTGGATTCAGCTGAAGTTCTGAGAGCTTCTTCACTGCTCCCGTCACCTTGGCCTTTGCTGTCGCTTCGTGTTCCAAGCGTTGTTGGCAGTTAGATGCTGAAAGCTTTGAAGTCATCATTTGTCACACTTCCAGGAACACCTAGAATTCTTAAATTGTTTTTTAGTGCTTTACTTTCCAGTTTATCCAACTAGTGGTTGAGATAAGGCCACTTCATCCCAAAGCGTTTCTGGTAAAGTGTTTCCATGTCAGTCACCTTGAATCACATTTTATCCATCTTGCCCTTTTACTGCCTGTTTCAATCAAGGAGCCTGCACTTACCTGAGCCGCTTGTGATGGGCCCTGAATCTTAGGGGCCCATATTTGTGGATTCTTTTCTACTTGGAGGGCTAGAAGTGAGTCTTTTTTATTTAAATGTTTATTACTTCAGGAAACTGAATGAAAGGACAAAGTGAAATTAAGAATGAAGCAAATGTTTATTTGATTTGCCCAGTCAGCAAGTCCGTCTAGAAACAGTTTAAAACATTTCTTTTATTCAGTCATGTTACATTTGTAGAAAAAAATACATCATAATGTGAATTTGTTGATAACTCCATTAGCTTTTGGCTCTATGTTTATATTCAAAATAATTGTTTACAGAAACTATTTAGAACTCTTGTACAGAATTGTGCCTACCCAGAAACCTGGTTTCATACACCTTGATTGTGCTGTTAATTTTAAAAAAAAACTTTAGTTTTTACCATTCACAGGTTTGACCTTCGTAAACACACACACACACACACACACGTAAAATCTAGACAAATCTGACATGTATTCTGTAAATCCCAAAAGATACCAATTATGTATTATTTATTGCATTTACTCCCTCCACTATTAAAAATTGCCAACATTGTTTGCAAAACAAACACTATCACATAGTGTTTTAAAATAAATTAGGGCCCCTATGATATTTGCAACATTACAGTATGGTAACATGGTAACTTAGAAAATTCTGTATCAAAAATTACAAAATAAAAATAAAAGAAATTAAACTTTTAAAACAAGTATACTGGAGGAATTAATGATTAAATTTGAGGTAAAGGGAGGAAATAACATTAAATCTGTTTTTTTCATGTTTAGATAACTATTTCTAGAAAATATTTAATGCATTTGCTAGAGTCTGTGGCAGAGAAAAACAGCAAATCCATTAATATATTTGTTAAACACATGTAGATGTCAATTGCAGGATATATACAAAACAAACAAAACAGTGCACAAGACTGCCCTCTGAGAGCTGCTGTCTACTTCCAGTAGAAGAGATGGTCAAGGAAACACACGTGGTCTTCAACACTGAATTTGAGTGATGAGGAGTTCTTGGAGAACAGAGGGCCTGTTTATAGTTGGATCAAGAGAAACTTCAACAGGAAGAGTCCTGATTCTTGAAGCGTGATTAGGAAGTAAACGGGTGGGCTAGGCTGGAGCAGCCTTCAATGTGGAGGGAAAGCCATGTGCAAAAGAGGAGAGCCATAAGGGAACACGTCTCCTTAGAGACTTCATGTAGAATCAGAAAACTGAGCCTATTTCTGTTTTTAAATAGAAGGCTTTAAAGTGTATGGAATTGGAATCCTCCAGGAGCTTTCAAAAAATACTACTGCCCACCCTCCCCAGAGATTGAGATGAGAGCAGAACAGCAGGGTATTTGGGGTTTAAAGTTTTCTAGGTGGCTCTAGTAGACAAGCCAGCACTGAGAAGCACTGGTTTCAGAACCACCTGGAGCCAGACACACCTGTGTCCACATCCTAGGTCTTCTATCACCCATTTGTGACTATGGGTGCATAATCTCTGTGAGCCTTTTTCTTTATCTGCAAAACAAGACTAATACTAGCCACCGACAAGGCTGTAATTCATTCACACATTCATTCATTCATTCATTCATTCACTCACTCAAACACTTACATATTCAGTGTATATTTATTGAGTGCCTGCTGTGTGCTAGGCATCATTCTACATTCTGGGGATTTAGCAGTGTACTAAACAGATGTTCCCCCAACCCCCTTTTAAAACAAAAGCAATGGAGTTTTTGCTTTCGTTTGCCCCCTGAAGTTTATACTCTACTGTTATGAAGATTAAATGCAATAACATAGGTAAAGCACTTAGCACAGTGCCTGGCACACAAAAAATAGAGGGATTATGCTAATAATCATGTTCACATACATTTAACTAGGGTCATAATGTGAAATTGAAGAACATTTTCATTTATAATAAAGCCTGATTACCTTAATGGAATCAGAACGTCTCATTTAAAACAAACAAATGATTAGCCTATAAAAGCACCAGCATTAGTAAGCTTGCAATTTGTTTTTTCTCTGGTGAGGGTATTCACTGGCAAAAGACAATGAGCTAACCTTCCTTATGCCTTCCGGGAACCAAGATATCTGTAAATCATTATTACAAGGATGTAGTCGGTATCAAATGCACCAATTATGTAGTTATACATTATCCTGTGGATACTTCAGAGAAAATAGGATGCTACTTGACGAAACTGTTGCGTTAATATCCGTCCTTGTGATTCTGCTGAACCCTCTACAGGATGGCTTCGGAATGGAGACTTGACAGTGCAGAAGTTCAAGTGCTTTATTAATCCGATTAGGGTTCCTCTGATGGGGCCAGCAGTGCACTACCTCCAACTAGGTGCTGTTTGGAAAAGGGATGTAACAAATTTACAAAAACTCAAAAGAAATGAAGGAATATTATGCTTTTTTTGGGACAGCTTTTGGAATGAAGTTTCAAAGCATAGAGCTATTATTATTGATTCTCTGCCTGTTTAGCAAATAGCCCTACTTATCTGGAGAGGGAACAATTTGAGATAATGCTTGCTGAATAGTTGATGTTTCAGATTTTTAAAAACTGCTATAGATTTTACTTGGGGACAGTGCCCTAAATTTCTTCAGATTTAAATTTGCTCTGCTAAATTAAGTTCGAAAATCAATTCACGTGACAACTCTATAGAACTACAAGCCGACTAGAAAATCATTGCCAGTTAATAAGATCCATATTTTTATCTAATAAAAGCATTCTTTTTTCTGTAATATGCAATTGCTGTATTATATGTATTGTAGATTGTGCATTTATTTTATTCAATGAGATTTAACAAAGCTGAATTTTATTGGTCACCAGTCTTATTTTCTTAAAATACAAACAATTTTCTTCCCTCGAAATGTTTGTCAGCTTGACCTCTGCTTCTAAATA
The DNA here is from genome assembly GCF_000151845.1 of Pteropus vampyrus. NCBI lineage: Eukaryota > Metazoa > Chordata > Mammalia > Chiroptera > Pteropodidae > Pteropus > Pteropus vampyrus. The sequence goes on from NW_011889189.1 coordinate 587,051, forward strand.
ATTATACAAGATTGTGTACAGTGACATAAACATCTCAATAACTTTCTGAAGTATATATTAAAAATGCACTATCTGGAAATACCTGTTAATTCATAGCAATAGAATACAAGCAGGAATGATATTGCTTGGCCTGTGTTCTTTGTGTTTTAAACTAGTCTTCTAGTCTATATGCTGAAGTTCCTGTAATTCTTAAATATCTAATAGAAAAAATAGACTGCTAGTCTGGCTGAAATTCTACATATTGTATACGAGAGTCCGTAACAGTGTTAAGTTTTACCTACTTCTGGCAGCCGGTAGACAGAGGAGCAGCATAAAATCAGATGCTATTCAAGTACCTGTTGGTGAGCAGAGATTGCCCTGAGCCCCAGTTTCTGACATGTTATGGATTGCTAACTTCTGGAATGCTTGGATGACAGGTTCCTCTTGTCATTGGATAGCTGCTTTGGGCAGGGATGCTCCTGGGGGTGAGAGATATCACCTTAGGCCACTTCATCAGGCAAGAGCCATCGACCTGGCAGAGCAGCTAAACATGGCATTTAAACCAGCACGTTTGGAGGCATAATTATTTTAACTTGAAAATATCAGTGGACTCTGGTGTATTGTTTCTTCTCCTAAGTGAATCAAATTATGTATTAAATATTCTATTTTTCACGGTCTTCTTAATAAGAATATATATGCCAGCTGCAAAGATTTTGTCCTAAAACAGTGAGGTCAAGAGAAGAGTGCATCCCTAGGACAGTGGTTTTCAACCTCAGCTCTACTGACTTTTGGGGCTGGATAAATCTTTGTTGTCTCATGTGGTATAGGACACTTAGCAACATCCTTAGACTCTACCTAGTAGACGCAATAGCGCCCCCCAGCTGTGACAACCAGAAATGCCTTTAGACATTGCCAGATGTCCCCAGTTAGGGAAAATCACCCATGGTTGAGAACCACAGCCCTAAGAAGAAAGGAATACCTGAAATCCATTTTACTCTTACAAATATAGGATAAGTCAGGGCCAGACTAGAAAAAAAGAGTATTTTATTTTTTTAATTTGAGCTATAAGAATTACTTTTCTAGTATACATCTTAATTGCATAAAACTTTACTCCAAAGTTCTCTTTAATACTATATCATCTAACTCTTATTCCTATCAGAGGGAAGAATTAGCTACATTCTAATGTCCTTTTAATTCAAAAAAATTTTTTCTATGATTCTATTACCACAGGGTAAAGAAAATAAACTGCTGCAGGTTACCTTAAAGAACAGATCTATTTTGTTCATTATTTTTGTGTGTTCTGGGGGCAGATATTATTACACAAAGCATTAAACTTCAAGAACTGAAACTGCGTTAAATTAGGAAGTTCAAAATAAATTATCTATAAGATGAAAAATGGTTGTGCTAGATTATACTTTTTAAACTGGAAAAGCAAATTATTGAAGTAGATTTCAGGTGAATTATTTAATTCTATCAAGAACAGATATATTTCTTGATATGCATATTTTTATAACAAATAGAAACTAGTCTCATCTATCCATGAAAGCCTTTCTGGCAGAATTTTTATCTCGTAGCATTTTCTTCAGTGCTATCATATGTAGTCCCTTGAACAGTCCTGTAGCATTTCGTCAAGAATGTTCTGTTTCAGACTTCACATTTCAGATGATTTCTCCCTAATAAGGTGAATCTGCTGTTATAAATGACTCACAAGGGTGGGCAAAACATTTATAATTTCCCCAGAAAAACCTGCAACAAGTGAATATACCAAACACTTTATATCTTCTGTGCTCAAAAGGAATGGTGTCATCATCACCTTTCACATATCCCATGGGATTATTCACAGTTTGCATTGACTGTGAAACTCAGTTATCCACTGAGAGTTCTGCTTTATTTATTCCAGATAATAGGACGCTGGCAAAATGTTAACAGTTGTAAACAGGTCTCTCAAGTACATCTGACGTAGCAATTATAAAATGTATTTCTTAGGCAAGTTTCTAGGATTAAATCAGGATAAAGATGGAGATTAGGTAACCACAAGAAGTTTCTGTATTGAATAGTTAATCTGTTGTTCACAAAGAAATTGTATTATAGACACCAAGCATCAAATTCCAGTGGAAAGTTTAATGGTACGTTACCTATTACATTTTAGAAAAACATTCATTTGGTAAATGCTTATTTAAGAAACACGCTTATCCTGAATGAGAGTAATTAAACCCAGAATTAAATGGAGGAAGCCAGGGAGGGAAGGAAAGAAAAATAGAGGATGGATGGATGGATGGAATATATACAGTAGGATATCAACTTTGAGCCAAGACCTGCATATTAAATTTTGCTTTTTCCTTTATTTTTCAGCCAATGTTTTCAGTTGCACCAAGCTTAGCCACCAATGCATCAGCAGCCTTTAATCCCTACCTGGGACCTGTTTCCCCTAGCCTGGTTCCAGCAGAGATCTTGCCGACTGCACCAATGTTGGTTACAGGGAATCCCGGAGTCCCTGTACCTGCAGCTGCTGCGGCTGCCGCGCAGAAGTTGATGCGGACAGACAGACTCGAGGTAGGAATGATCAGGTGGTTTCTTTGTGTGCTCCATTCTAATGTGTGAAGTGTCCTATTTCTTTGTTTATTTCTCCTCTGCCCATAAAAGTTTTTTTAAAAATCCAAGACAGAGATGTTGTTCAGTGTTTGGAGCATTTTACTAGAATATAGGTATGTTATATTTGACTAATGTAATGTTCATAAAAGCCACAGCATCCACTTGTGGAATAGTGGATAAGAACTTGGACTCTGGGATCAGACTGCCTGTTACTTTGTACTTGTTGTGCCTCAGTTTCCTCATCTTTAAAAGGGAGATAATGACACTTACCTCAAAGATCTGGAAGAACGTCTGGTACCTGTCTGGTATCCAACAAATGCTTCCTAAGTGTTCATTGTTGTTGTTCTAGTTGTTGCTATTAAGAAACAAATTGTTATCAATCCCCTGATAACTCATAAAGATGTTATTTAGTTACTATATATATAAAGCATTTTAAAATTTATTACCACAAATTGCCTCGTAAGCTTCATCATATTTTGGTTAGAATAGCAAGGCTGCTTTGTTTATGAAGTGTGCTCTTGTAAACATTTTTAAATTAGAAATTGTGCGATGCTCTAAGTCCTAGAGTCAGGGATGATCAGATGTGTGTACTTTGGTATTGTGACTTGGAAAAGAAATTAAAGATAAAAATCTTACATCGAAGTTCTATTTCAGAGTTTCAGTATGACTGTAAATGAACGGATTCGGTAAACTATAGATGGAGGGGAAAATGGCAACATTACAGTATATTGAAGCTCTAAAACCAACTAAAGAACAAAATGACCTTTTCCTCTTTTTCCTGCTCAGGATGAGGCAATACTTAGTGCCGAGAAGATTTGCATGTATTAATTACTGAGAAGTGGCAAAATAAGGCTGCTGTCTGAACATAATTGACACTAATAATTTATCAGTTTAGCAGGAATTTATTTAATAAGCACCAATTTCTTGTTTAGTAAGTGTCATTGCATGCATTCCAGAAGAGCTCAGATTCTAGCATAGTTATAACTGCTACCACTTTTTTAATGGTCATAACAATAATTGGTATTTATTGGATATTTACTATCTACCAAGTACAGAGTCAGCCCTTCACATATACCACACATTTAGTCCTCAAAACAATCTTATGTGGAAGATGCTGTCATTAATTCCATTTTACAGGGCAATAAATTTAGAGGCAAAAGGATGTGACATAATTTATTCAAAGCCACAAAGGTAGGCTGTTCCAGTGGAGTATGAACTCAACCCTATTTTTAAACACTGTATTATTATTCTCCCATCCTCATACAGCTGACAGTACAAAGAGGAAGCAGCAAATTTTGGCTTCTGTGTTTTCTTTAAATTTTATTTGTTTTAGGCTTATTTCTTACCTTTTATTAAACATTTTGGACAAAGCTACTAATTAAGAGATCACCATAAGTAGAACTCAGGAAGGACACTGAGACCTAGTTGCATGGCCTCTATGGACCAAGGACTCTGCTGTGTGCTAGAGAGATACACCCTGACGTGTGGGTGGTTTGTCATGGCAATTCTTGTTCATTAACTAACTAATGCTGTTTGAAGATAAATTAGGAGGAAATTTAAGTAATTTTAAATATTTAAAAATTATCAGATGCTCAACATGTGAATGGCCTCCCTCCACCCTCAACCTTTCTGGAGCAAACCTTGGATTCCTAATACATAATTGTTGATTGATTAATGAGAACCAAATAGGCAGTCTGAGATGAACGTTAGTGAATTAATTATTAATAGGAGATGATATTCAAATAGCTGAGAAAATCTCTATTTAAATCTCTCGAAAAGAATCTCTTAAAAAGGCTGAGCTGTGTGGTCAGAACTTTCTAAACTAACCCTCCCAGAGTTTTAGATAATCTGGAATTGGTTATATTTTGTATCGTGTTTAATTAAAGTGAAGATTTGTTGTTGGGCTTTATTTATTTTTTTTTTATGAGGAGCTACTTCGTGTATTTTGTCTGTCTTATGTGCTGCAGTCACAACAAATGGCTGCTGCTGCATTGACTGACATTTCCTTTTAACCTGAATTCCACTTATCTGAATGCCTCATGGTAGGGCAGCTTCCTATCTCATTCTTGTTAACTGGATCTGATCCAAAGTCACAGTTACAATCTGTTAGGATATTGCAGTGTGAAGCTAAAGGGCATGTCTTCCCGCACGGCACTTGTGATTTTAGACACTCCTATCTTCAGTTATTTCCTCTCACGCTAATTGCACTGCAGACCGGAGTCTAAAAGACATGGCAATAAGTACACACCCTTATTTACTAATTGGCCACATGTTTCTTTATCTAGGGTTTAATTCTATACTCTATTTTGTACTCCATTTTTTCTTCATGGAACTCTAAGTTTTTTAATATTGAGTTCCTTTTCAGGTGAAAAAATTTTAAATTGGTTAAAATGTTGGCCAATTTTTCTTGCCACTTCTTTCTCTCTTTTTGTTATAACTTGTTAGACAGTAAAAAAAATTTAATATCATAAATTATCAACCTTGTGGTTCTTATATAATTGCTTGCAAGGACTGATGTGTATTTACAGCACTCAGT
>NW_011889189.1:592207-627726 GCF_000151845.1 Pteropus vampyrus
TAGCAGGAATTTATTTAATAAGCACCAATTTCTTGTTTAGTAAGTGTCATTGCATGCATTCCAGAAGAGCTCAGATTCTAGCATAGTTATAACTGCTACCACTTTTTTAATGGTCATAACAATAATTGGTATTTATTGGATATTTACTATCTACCAAGTACAGAGTCAGCCCTTCACATATACCACACATTTAATCCTCAAAACAATCTTATGTGGAAGATGCTGTCATTAATTCCATTTTACAGGGCAATAAATTTAGAGGCAAAAGGATGTGACATAATTTATTCAAAGCCACAAAGGTAGGCTGTTCCAGTGGAGTATGAACTCAACCCTATTTTTAAACACTGTATTATTATTCTCCCATCCTCATACAGCTGACAGTACAAAGAGGAAGCAGCAAATTTTGGCTTCTGTGTTTTCTTTAAATTTTATTTGTTTTAGGCTTATTTCTTACCTTTTATTAAACATTTTGGACAAAGCTACTAATTAAGAGATCACCATAAGTAGAACTCAGGAAGGACACTGAGACCTAGTTGCATGGCCTCTATGGACCAAGGACTCTGCTGTGTGCTAGAGAGATACACCCTGACGTGTGGGTGGTTTGTCATGGCAATTCTTGTTCATTAACTAACTAATGCTGTTTGAAGATAAATTAGGAGGAAATTTAAGTAATTTTAAATATTTAAAAATTATCAGATGCTCAACATGTGAATGGCCTCCCTCCACCCTCAACCTTTCTGGAGCAAACCTTGGATTCCTAATACATAATTGTTGATTGATTAATGAGAACCAAATAGGCAGTCTGAGATGAACGTTAGTGAATTAATTATTAATAGGAGATGATATTCAAATAGCTGAGAAAATCTCTATTTAAATCTCTCGAAAAGAATCTCTTAAAAAGGCTGAGCTGTGTGGTCAGAACTTTCTAAACTAACCCTCCCAGAGTTTTAGATAATCTGGAATTGGTTATATTTTGTATCGTGTTTAATTAAAGTGAAGATTTGTTGTTGGGCTTTATTTATTTTTTTTTTATGAGGAGCTACTTCGTGTATTTTGTCTGTCTTATGTGCTGCAGTCACAACAAATGGCTGCTGCTGCATTGACTGACATTTCCTTTTAACCTGAATTCCACTTATCTGAATGCCTCATGGTAGGGCAGCTTCCTATCTCATTCTTGTTAACTGGATCTGATCCAAAGTCACAGTTACAATCTGTTAGGATATTGCAGTGTGAAGCTAAAGGGCATGTCTTCCCGCACGGCACTTGTGATTTTAGACACTCCTATCTTCAGTTATTTCCTCTCACGCTAATTGCACTGCAGACCGGAGTCTAAAAGACATGGCAATAAGTACACACCCTTATTTACTAATTGGCCACATGTTTCTTTATCTAGGGTTTAATTCTATACTCTATTTTGTACTCCATTTTTTCTTCATGGAACTCTAAGTTTTTTAATATTGAGTTCCTTTTCAGGTGAAAAAATTTTAAATTGGTTAAAATGTTGGCCAATTTTTCTTGCCACTTCTTTCTCTCTTTTTGTTATAACTTGTTAGACAGTAAAAAAAATTTAATATCATAAATTATCAACCTTGTGGTTCTTATATAATTGCTTGCAAGGACTGATGTGTATTTACAGCACTCAGTATGATACTACAAAAAATGTTAAATTGGAAAATGGAAATCCATGGATTAGTGCTTAGTGATATTGTTAATTAGGTGAGTAAGCTTGGGTCAAGTTTCTCATATTCTCTGAGCTTCATATTCCATATATGAAATTAGGGGATTATACCAGATAATCTCTAAGATCACTTCCAGTTAGAAAATTCTAGGGACACTTAGGTCTTTTTGTTGCTTTTAATGTCACAAGCTTCTGAAAAGTTTATTTTAAAAAGTATGCATATATGTAAAACACACACGTTAGCTTTATATGAATATGTATATTATCCATTTTTTGTTGGATATTTTTTAAAATACTTTGTAGCCACATACTTCTTATACTGTAAAATTCAGTTTTCATGGTTTTCTCAAATGAGGAGCAAATGTCTTAAATTTGGGTCACAGTAGCTTTTAAAATTCCATTTTGTGACGTCGGGATGCTTTTCTGTAATTTCCAAGCAGCAGTTTATTTTTAATGATTATTTTTAAATATCATTAAAATCTTTAGGTACTAGAAAGGATTGAATTTTTTAGTCATATCTTTGCTTCATTTTGAAGAGTTAGTAATGAAGGAAACAATTCTTTGACTTATTGTCAAGAAAGACAATAATCTTTTATGGTGCAAAAATGATCCATGAATGCATTCATTTTTTCATTTATTCAGCAGTATCCAATGAACAACTATTGAACATCTTTAAGTAAAAAGTATTGTGAGGAATATATTTGAAATCTCTTAACTGCTGTTTTATCAATAACATGAAAAAGTCCACATCAGAATAGTGCCAATTTCATGAATGATGCCCAATAATTTGTTAAATGAATGAATAAGTGAGTCAGTCAGACGTTCAACCAGTTTATCAGTTAATCACAAAAATGTTTAGCATTTGTTAACATTCTCCTTTGGGAACATGTTTACATTTTGAGCATTCCAGCTATAAAATATGGCATTGTGTTCATGCCCCTTGTCCTAGAGCAATGGTTTTCAAGCTTTAATATGATTAGAATCATTGGGATGGTTGTTAAAAATTCAGGGCCTCATCTGCAAAGACTGAATCAGTAGATCTTCAGTGGGGCTCAGAAGCCTGTCTCAGGTCTGCCAGGCGATTTTAAGTGCAAGCACTTCAGCCAGAGAATGCCAGCATCTCTTAAGTCTCAGCTTTTCCTCATTTACCTGGTGTAGTTATTTGTGACTGAATTAAAAATTTGTCTTCTCCAATTCATTTACCATCCTACATTTTGTTAAGTTTGCTGAGAATACAGTGAATAACAATAAAATATTTTAGATAAACAGTGATGATTATTCAGGTAACCTCTATCACATAATAGTATTAGTCAAACAGTAAGCAAACCAATGGCCACATATTTTAGATGCTGATGAAGATAAAAGATTGCTATATGGTTAACAGTATCATTTTTCTATCAATAGTCTATATGAGAAAAACATGGAAAGTATTCCAGGAAAGGTAGACAATCCATTTGGCTTCTGATATCCTCAGAGTTTTTTGTTTTGTTTTGTTTTGTTTTAAAATAAATTATTTTTGTGCTGAAAGTTTTATTCTGTTGAAGTAATCATGACATGAGTTTCTAATTCAGGCTACTGGATACTGGATGCTTGTACTACTTATTGATACAGAAGAGTCTAGTGACTTATATTTTTTATATGACTAAAAATATGATACCTGTTGACTAAACAAAAAAGAGCATGTAAAGTTAAATGACGGTTAGAGTCACAGTGAAAGGCATGCCTAGATTGGGATTTCTATAAGAGTTTAATGGATTTGGCATGATCTATTAACTATAAAAGACATTCAATTAAAAAAAGATTAGAAAAGCAGATGCTTTTAATATAAGAAAGGCTTATTGATAGGATTATTTTAATATTGTATTTATGCAGAGGATATTTGGGTACTGTTTGTATGATACTTTAATTAGAAAATTAAAGTATCTAGACAATTACCAAGAAATCTTAAGTTTTGTGCGCACAGGTTTATATAGATTAAACATATTCTTAAAAATCTATAATAAGGTTTTAGAATACTTCTTTAAATTGTAATCATGCCCCCATTTAAAACATCTAATGTACTATGTCTCTGTCAGTCATTACTACTGTGAGTAGTTTGAGTTTTGTTTTGGAGATGACTAACAGTTGTAAAATTTTTTAAATAAGGTAATGGCTAATCTTAGCGTGGCCACTCATTTTTGCAATTCTTTCGGTAATGTCTTCATTCAAATTAAAGCTAAAATTTCCCTATCTTTGCAATTATTTAGAAAGAGTAATAGTAGTAACCATAGATTTGAGCATTTTGGCATATTGATGAGCTTCTTTCATAGTTGTTTGTATTTTCTTGTCCTGTTGGTTTGCACATTCATTCATAGTAATGAATAAATGAAAACCTGGCAATGGATTTAAGGGGAAATTTTCTTTAATTGGTCATTTCTATACATTTTTGATTTTTTAAATCACATGCTATCAAGTGACAAATTCTTAGGTATATCTTCTGTAGAAATATGCTTATGTTCTCTGGCTTGATGGAAAGGATGGATTCTACCTTTTAGATTTTGAAGAAAACTCCCATCTGATCTTAACAGAAATTCTCTGAGATAACTGAAATAGGTGTGTTTTTCTTCATTTTTTTAAAGAGGAAAAATGAGGTTCAGATAGACCAAATTTGTACAATTATTAGATAATGGACTGAAACTAAATATCATGTCACTACACATTTATCTTGGAAATTTAATTGTACAGTCAATTAACTAAGATCATTTCCCCCAGTCACCTGAATTTTAAAATATGGAGATTTTAATCCTTTTGAATTGAAAATACATATAACTTCTTTGCCTTACATTGTATACTCATGACTAGTAATGCTGTGGATACTTTGATGAAATCATTGATTATCCAGTATTACTTTTTTAAAGAGTTGCGTTAGCTCAAGCTTACTAGGAAATAAAATGCATGATACTTATTGTCGAACAACAGATATGCCTATGTCTTTGAATAAGTTCCTAAATATTGGTCATCAGGTTTAATTTGACTTCCCAAAATAGTAAAATAAACTGAGTCCTTGTGTCCTGTTATAATTAGCTCTCCATTCCTGCTTTTGGATGCTGTTCTTTAAAGATGACTAAGTTAAATATGGTGAGCTCAAAGCATAGTACTTAAAGAGAGGTCTCCTTAAAGAGCATGAAAATGGCTGTCCAGTTTTGAATAAGTTCAAACATTGACATTAACTTTCCTAGAATTCCAATGCCTTAACTTACAGAGCATTGCCGAATTTAATACTACTTATAAAACCTATTATTATTTTGACCAGTTTGAAATATGCTTGTGATGTTTATAAAAAATTAGAGCTCAAATAAGACAACTGTCTAGTTTAACCAGATGTGTATGGTGAGTTTTACACTGACTATACGTTTTCTTGTTCAGTAGTTATGACTCCATAGTTGGCTAAGTGTTAAGAACTAGAATGCACAGTTTCTGATTCTGAATTCTGTCCTCTTTCTGCTGTATCACTGCTATGTAGTTAATAAAAGACGCTTTATATATAATTAATTCACATTTCTTTGGGACTTTTTTGAATAATTTTTTTCTTTTGATTATGTTTTATTCCATAGATATTTTTCTGGAAATGGAATGTAGTACTTAAGTATTTCAGTGAATATCTTCATTGAAATAATGGTTTTTACTCTAAAAGCAACCTCTTATCCATTTTTTATGGAAGTATATAAAACTTACCTAATTTACATAACAAATCCTGCTTTAATACTTAGAGAGTAAAAGACTCAGACATTTTTCTTGATTGAAACATATGTTTAGCTAAAGGGATAGAATTATTCTAAGAATAGATTTGAAAACCACTTATCAGGCTATAAAAAGTACTTATATTTTTTGATCCACTAATGCCATTTCTGTGCATTTATGCTTAGAAAATGATCAGAAAATTCCAATAATCATGAATATATTCTTTGCAATATTTTTGGTATTTGAGAATATTGGAAATGATCTCGATGTTCTCTGAAAGAGTTACCTCTAGCATATACGTTTATATGAAGGAATTTGATGCAGCCATCAAAAATGATCACTCTGGACACTAAATAAAATATAAAGTGCTGATGCTACACTGTTGAACAAAAACAGGTCACCAAGTAGTAGCTGCACTATAACTATTTGAAATATGTGTTCATGCAGAAGACTGGATGAGACTAGAAAAAAAAAAACATAATATTGTTAGGATTTTCAGATTTAATTTTACCTTCAGTGTTCCAAATTCTCTGTGTGGTAAATTGTACAATTTCTTATCTTGATTTAAATTATAAAATCAAATTTGTTGGCATTTCATTTGTCAGTTATAATTTGCTAATATAATACTACATCTAAGAGATTTCTTTTGGGGATCTGCATAGTCTAAAGTTTTCTCGTTGATTGGAGAAACCAGGCCAAACTCATATTCAGTAATCAAAATAGATTGGAAGGGATAGTTCCTGTTTTACAGATGATGATTTTTTTAGAGAAAAATGTGTTTTAAAAGCTTTGGGAAGTTTCTTCTGTTCAGGTAGGTACCAGCAATTCAGACATACAGTGCTTGCAAACTTCTCCAGCCCCTCTGGCCTGTAGCTCTCACCAGTATAAATTTTCACAAGAGATTTTCTATTTCTTCTTTAGTTTTTTCAAAGACAAGGATAGTGGGAGAAAAGCTATTTTCAGTGTACTTCTTTTCCATTTCTCACGTTAGAAGAAACCTTAAGCTGCAAAAAAAAAAAAAGAAAAAAAAAGGAAAGAAAGAAAAAGAAAAAAGAAAGAAAGGAAGAAACAAAGAAAAGAAACAATCAAAAATGTGTACCTTAATATAAAAGCAGTTGACTAAATTCTTTGAACCTCACAAAAGGCTAGCTTTAGAACAAATGCTAAGTTAATTGTCAGTTATCTGCTTAAATATTTTTAGACTTCTTCCTAAATATATCCCACAAGACAGTAAAGAGTATGAAATTGTAATAAACCATTACAATAAACAATAAACAATACTGCATATTTACCATATACAATAAATAAGCCTATACAATAAATAAATAAAGCTACACAAACTGCACATGCATGCCTAAAGCAAATGGAGAGGCATGAAAAGATATCTTAGAATGACCATTTTTATATAACCTGAATTTAAGTTCACATCGCTGAAAATAAAAAGAATGTTAAAATAGAGAAGAAATAAAAAGTCAAAACCAGCCCAACACTCAAGTTATTTTTTGTGGGGAATGATGCTCAAATTTCTGGCACCAGCACTGGCATAATTGGTTTTGGAAAACAGCAAATCTTTGATTTTAATAGTTATTAAAGACCCTACAAATAGACTCCCTTTAGATAGTTCCTGTCAGTGTGGCAAAGAGTAAGATAAATTGAAAAATAGAGTGTTAGTTCACCTGCTGCCAGTTTCTTTGTAAGAGTATTCGAGAAAGCACAGATTACTGAAGAGCTAACAGCAGTAGTGCGAGATGGCATATAATTTCCTATAGGACGAGGCTGCAGTGACAGATTTGCTTAAATAGAAAAGGAGCCTTTTTGTTTGTTGTAGTATCAATATAGCATAAATTTCATATACATACATGAAAAGTTTTTAATTTTATTTAAGTGTATCTGTTTTTCTGTCTATGTTGATGAGCCTGATGTATAAGGGTTTGTTAGGGACTAGAGATTTGTGGTTTAGAACGTTCCTCAGCTGATTCTGGTATTCAGCCAGAGTAGAGGACAATATTTCTGGATGGCAGCTTAATCATTTTTGATTTTTGGTTATCCTTGTTTTCTTTTGTTCAAGAAGATAAATGCAATGGAAAAAATAAGGTCATTTGTAATTTCCTCACTCATTTTTGTATTCTTCATCTTTCTCAGAGCAACTGCACATAGTAGTTATTCAATAATTTTTTTTAAATTAAAGTGAATGAGGTGACGAATGGAGTTGGCTGTTGGTATGTCTGTAAATTACAAAACTGTAGCTAGTCTGAGGTTTCCAAGTAGTGCAAGATGTCATTTGTAATATTCTTTTTAAGAGAGAGCATGCTACAAAATTATACAGTCTTTCTTAAAGGAGGCACTTTTAGTAATACGATGTGAATATAATAGAGAAAACACCATTAAAATGTGATCATTTTATGTACACAAATCCAAGAAAACCATTGCTTTTTAAATAGCAGGATTCCCCTTTCTCTTTCTCGCTGAACTCCAAAATAAAGTGCTCGGGATCTTTATTTGCTCAGTTTGTGAAAAGCTACGTGAAAAATAAAAGCCGTTTCTTTGAAGTCTGAAGTAGGAACATGAAAATATTAAAAGGCCATTTCATGTTTTAGATGGCCCTCTTGTGGTAAAAAGGTCAAACTATCACAATTGAAAACAGTTCTGAAAATCTGATATGAGCAGGACCATGACAAACTTTAAGAGTAAGAGTCAAAATTGATCAGATGAATGTGAAATAATCTATTTTCACCTTTTCTCCCATGGTCTCCATGACAAAATTAATAGATATAAAACAAGTAGAAAATAACAATAGTGAATCTTTTCCCAAGTAAATCTCTAATGATTAAAAAAAAAAAAAAAGCTCCTGAAAGCATTTTATTAAAAAGCTATCAAATTATACTTTTCACACCTTCACTTAGAAATAACTTCAGATTAGCACAAAGTTGCAAAAATAGAACCAAGAGTTCCTACCTATTCCTTACCCAGCTTACCTAAATATTAACATTTCACGTAACCATAGTCATTTATAAAACCAGAAAATTAGCATTGATATACTGCTGTTAACCAACCTACAGAGCTTACTCAAATTTCACCATTTGTCTTATCAACTTTCTTGCTTTGACAGCAGAATCGTCGGGTCTGTGATGGTGCCTCAGTTTGTCTTCTGTGACCTTGACACTTTGGAAGGGTACTACTGATCAGTTCTTTTGCAAAACATCCTTCCATTTCAGTTTGTCTGATGTTTCCTCATGATTAAATTCAAGTTACACATTCTCAGGAATAATACAACTAAAGCGATGTGCCCTTTTTTCCAGTGCATCATAAAAATAGGTACACGATGTCATTATGTCTTATACTGGTGATGATGACTTTGTTTGCTAGGTTAAAATGGTATCTGCCAGATTTCTTCACTGTAAAGTTGCCGTTTTTCCCTTGGTAATTAATAAATATATCAACACAGTTTCAGATTAGCTGTTTTACCATAATTAATATCACAAATGCATTTTCTTGCTCATGAACTTTTCACTGAAATGGAGTTATAATTTATAAACTGAAGTAGGAAATTTTCAAAATATGTCATGCTTTGTTTCCAATCTTGCCCTTTAAGTGAAAATCTTCAGAAGGCTCCTACTTGTCCATGTTGACTGACCCCATGCACTTAATGACCTTATAGGTGTGTCGAGAGTACCAGCGTGGCAATTGCAACAGAGGAGAAAACGATTGTCGGTTCGCTCATCCTGCTGACAGCACAATGATTGACACCAATGACAACACAGTCACCGTGTGTATGGATTACATCAAAGGGAGATGCTCTCGGGAAAAGTGCAAATACTTTCATCCTCCCGCACATCTGCAAGCCAAGATCAAGGCTGCCCAATACCAGGTCAACCAGGCTGCAGCAGCACAGGCTGCAGCCACTGCAGCTGCCATGGTGAGTAGAGACATCAGCTTTCTCCTTGTTAGCAGTCAAAAAAGCAAAGTGAACAAGTATTTCTGACTACAAGCTCTTCATTTATTAACTTTTTTTTTTTTTTTTTGCTGAAGATATGTTTGTTCAGGTATCCCAGACAATACATAATGAAGTTACCATTCACAGAAGTGAGGGTAACTCCTCAAATGGTTCAGATTGCTTCTACCTTTGGCCTAACTCTTAATATTCTGTCTTATTCTGGATGTAGGAATTCTGAAATTTCTGCTTTTTAAAGGACACCTGTCTCCTTTTCAATTTAACGACATTGCCATTTTCGGTTCTTTTATTTCTGTGTGTCATCTAATCAGCCCTTGTTTTCCTTCGGTGTGCTCTTTTGCACATCAAGGCTCTTCTCTACATATATCTTGCTTTTAACAGTAACATAATCTGAAACTATTTAGGAGAATTGCTTCAACAAAATTGTTTTTAGAATTAAAACAAGATTTTAAACAGTATGCTATCTAGATTGTCTTAAATAATATTATGGCATAAATATAATTGTAAAACAAGAGAAGCTTGACTATGCCATTATCTAGAAAGGAGAAAGATCTCAATATTCAAGGAGTTAGAAATTGGAACATTTAGAATAGATGCTAAACTATAGTCTAAAGGTAAATTTTAATGTGATCTAGTAGCTGATTTTAATGAGTCCATTCTTTGTTCTTTGCTTAGCTGTTTTAATGTTGTCCTTTTTTATATAAATATGACTTAATCATTAAAATATTCTTTAAAAAACACTGGTATTTCATAGCACAGTACAATAATCATGAGAGAGGTCTTTTCTGTGTTTGTTTATGGATACTTGAGCAAAAATACAGAAGGCTGACTCTCCTCTCTTCCTTTCACTCTTTTTTTTTCTGTTAGAGTATCTCGTTTGTAATTAACTACAAAGAGGAGTTATCCTCCCAATAACAACTCAGTAGTGCCTTTATTGTGCATGCTTAGTCTTGTTATTCGTTGTATATGGCATTCCGATGATTTGTTTTTTTATTTGTTTTTTCTCACCTACCCAAAAATGCACTGCTGCCCCCATGATGCACCTCTGCTTGCTGTTTATGTTAATGCGCTTGAACCCCACTGGCCCATTGCCATCATGTGCTCGCTGCCTGCTAATTAAGACTCAGTCGGCTGTCAAATCACTGAAGCGACCCCTCGAGGCAACCTTTGACCTGGTACTATGACCTTTCACCTTTTAGCTTGGCATGTAGCTTTGTTGTAGATACAAGTTTTTGTTTTTTTTTTTTAAATCAATTTTAAAATATATTTATTCCTTTTTTTGGTTGTAAAGTTGTAAAGTACAATGAAAAACTGAGTGTGGTTTCCTGACAGAATTAGTGGAAAGACTATAAGTACCTGGACAGATATCATACAATGAACGATTCTAAAAGCCCAGCAGCCCACATTCAGTTTAACTGCATTGTAGAACGTTCTAATGAGATACTTTAAAGACATGAAAAATGTATTTTTGACTGTATATTTATGTACCTATTTGGTTAGCATGGCTTTAGTGATAGAATTATTTACTTTTTTAATATTTATAGTTCAGTGTTTAAGAAAAAAAACTTGCATGTTCTGGGACATTTGCATGTCTAGGTAGATCTGGGGGAGGAACAGAGTGGGATTCGTTTTTATTTTACCTGTTTCAATCACTCTGTACAATTAACTATTAACATTGCTTATACTTGTCGATCCTCATGGAGCTCACAGTGCAGCTTTTCTTCTTTTCCCAAATCAGTGGCTTCTCCGAGAAAGCCTGAAGCATTATGGGACTTAAAACACTTTAACCCATTGTAACATGCTCTTGTACTAGTGGGTTTTTTGTTTTTGTTTTTGTTTTTGTTTTTTGGGTTTTTTTGGACAAAAATAATGCTTCCTTTAAAGCTTTTATCTTGCCTTTGTTTTAAAAATTTGTTTGTTTATTAGATTTTCCCCAACGGGTAGTTAAGTGCTCTGCTGCTTGCTTGCTCATGCTTCCTAACAATTTTAGCCTTCAACTGATTTTTCTTTTTTCTTTTTCTCTTTTTACTGGTATTTGTTTTTTATACTCGTTCACTAAACAGGGAATTCCTCAAGCTGTACTTCCCCCATTACCAAAGAGGCCTGCTCTTGAAAAAACCAACGGTGCCACCGCAGTCTTTAACACTGGTATTTTCCAATACCAACAGGCTCTAGCCAACATGCAGTTACAACAGCATACAGCGTTTCTCCCACCAGGTAAGAGGTTTGCGTTTGCTAATAAATGAACCTGGCGATCCACATAGAGTCCTACTGGTAGAGCAGATAAACCAGCTACGCCCCCCCAGTTTGTTGTTAGTCATAAATAAGGAGGAAGGAAGGTAAGGTGGTCAACAATGGAAACTTATCTAAGGTATCTCATATGATTTTCCTCAAAAACTAAGAATTTTAGCTTAATGAAACATGGATTAAAATCAGTGATGTTTTATACATTTTTTTTGTTTGTATAATTTAGAATCGAAATAGAGTTCTCGTCTTTTTATTTTCTTTCCTCAACACTGTTATATGTCTGTCGAGCTACTTTATGACACTTTCCTGCTGTAAGACCCTTTTGCCTTCATAATTCCATAGAGTTAATTTGAATGATGTGAAATGACATCTTCAGTTTTTATTTTTATTTTTCAACCTTTTTGTTTTCAAGGTGGAAAATAAAAAACTGAGCCTCTGTTCTAGAGCTCTTAAAAAGTGCCCTTATGGGTACCACTCAGTGCATTGATTAAAATCATTATTGCTCCTAAGCTAATATTGAAATAGCCCTAAATGTCCAGTGAAGTTTATATTTATTATTGAGTTATGCATTTGTGGTTTCATTTGATTTCAACCTAGTCACATAAACATGCCCTAGAACTAGCCACAAGGGTACAAACATGTTAAAGCATAAACTAATCAGTTATTTAATTACCTGGAAATTTATTTTAATTCACTCTTCATTTACTTCATGAAATACATATTAAAATCCTTATAATCTGAAAGTCAACTAACCAGAAACTAATCCTATTTTCCTCTTTACCTCTTAACGTTTCCTTTAAAACTTACCATGGCTTCTGAGATTTATTTAATAAAATAATTTTATTACTTCAATGAATAAATTTTTGACTGGGTATGTCTGCCAAAGACCCAAACCCATTAGTATATTGACAGTATCGACAGCGTGTTAGGCTCCTAATTCCGTGAGGGAATGTGATCATTTAGTTTTGAATAATGAAGAAAAAATAAATTACATTCACATTAGTTTGTACTGCTAAGCATAACTTTGTATACAGTGCATTTTTGGAAACTGGTCATTCATATCTAGAATATGTAGTAGCATTTTGTGAACTAGAATATTCCATTAATTGAAATAGCTGATATCTTAGGCACCATGGGTAAAATGATATTTGTATTCATAAAATAGTATCTATCAAATTGCAGCTTGTCATTTTTGAATTAAAATGAAATCATCTATAGGGTATTTTTTGCATTCATAATTAAAAGTCATGTTTATATTTTATGATATTAAAACATTTTTCTCAACATACATAATTTTCCAGAGATTTCCAGAAATTAATCTTTTT
Organism: Pteropus vampyrus; assembly: GCF_000151845.1. Lineage (NCBI taxonomy): Eukaryota > Metazoa > Chordata > Mammalia > Chiroptera > Pteropodidae > Pteropus > Pteropus vampyrus. The sequence continues at coordinate 605,130 of NW_011889189.1, forward strand.
GCTCTTACAAAACTTGCCTTGCCCCTAAGTCTATGGTGTCTACAGCCAATAATCCATCAATTTTTCTATATAGTCAGATCACTAGACAGAGTTTCAAGGAATTACAGATAACTACCATAATCTTTTTGAAGAAATTAAAAATTATTTTGGCAGTGCATTTCATTGAATAAAACATTTACATTAGAAATGATAGTTTCTCATTTAAAATCTAAAGATAAAAACAAATCTTCTTCCATATATTTAAAGAAACCTAAAATAATCTGTATTATCAAAAGGATGTTGCACTAGTTTCTCCAACAATATTCACATCACTAGAGACTTTTCTGAATAAGCATAATCATTAATTGCATGATTTGTATGGCCCTTATTTATGACAGCAGTCTTTCCCTAGGAATGCTTTTTGTCTGTGGATAGGGCAGAGCAAAAAAAGATCAAGTCAGAGAAAAACGATAAATACATTTATAAATCAGAATCATGTTTATCCCTGTTCTACAAAATACGCATTGTTGATTTAAATAAAATCTGCCACAATATATTAAAACATGCTGAAAAATTCAAGATATATTTGCATTTTTATGAATTTTGTATGAGATATTTTGTTCTTGATATTTATAATCAATGGGATATAAAATTGTAATAGTAAAATAAAACAACATGTATTCGTAACCCAGTTTTAAAGGGCTTAAGCTGCTGGTTAACCTTTATTAGTCTCATAATCAGAAATAGATACTGCCTCCATCATTCTTTAAAAATATTTGTGTTATTTGTGATATGTGCCTGTGTGCATAAAAATTGGCCCTATGACTTTTAAAGGTTAGAATGGATAGATAGCCCATCTCTACTTCTGCCAAATTTCCTGGTCAGACAGCTAGAAAGGAGAGAAATCTAAGGCAGACAATGTAAATGCAAATGCCTCAGAGGCCAGACAGGAAACATAAACAAGTGAAGCAAGAAATAAATTGAGAACCGTGGGGTCCGGCAGTTACTGGGGAGCACAGGCCCAGTCTAAAAAGGACAGTCAGCATTGAGGCATAGCCTTTCATTGCCCCAGAGGAATATGTGCCTGGCAGGTTGTACCTGTTGTACACTGCACGCCCTTTGTGGCTCCACTGACTTTAAAGTTTATCTGAACAAGAGATGGTTGTACAAATCTGCACAACCTAATGCAGTGGCCCTGATGCCCAGTGTTGCCACATCTTATGATTTGTTTCCAGATACTCTGGACATTTGGATGCTTTATATGTGAAATCTCCCAATTTTTAAATTTTGTCAACTAATTCAATTTTTTAAAATACCCCTTGAGATATATAGGAAATTCATCCTACCACAAATTCAAATGTAATCTCATATATAATACTTGGGGGAAAGGGAAGTTCATTTTCCAAAGTCTAGATTATTCTGCAGACATACAGAAGAATTATATGATCAGAGCAACCAGTGAAGTATGGTTGGCTAAATCCTTAGAGTAGGTGACGATGTATACAGACTAGGTCGCTGGCAAAAGATCAGGGTTTAGTGGCAAGCCAGTCAGCTAATTTAAGAAAAGCTGTATACCGTAGCTTTTAAGAACAAAATTGGAGTTATGTAGCATCTACCCATCTATCCATCATCTACGCATCTATTCATTCTTCCAAACATCTATGCTTCACTCTCTCCCTCCCTTCTTCTCTCCTTCCTTCTATTCTTAACTGTCTTCCATCCACCAGCCCAAAAACGTACCCATCCATCCATCTATCTATCTATCTATTCATTCAATCAGCAAACACTTATTGTATGCCACATAGCGTCCCACTATTTACACTAGGGATTGCAAACTTAAGACCCAAGGGATAAATCTAGAATCTAGAAATATTTGTCTAAGAATGTATAAATAAAAACAAAATGCAAATAATTTAAAATTGTACATACTCTCTCTAGTTCCAAGTCCCATAATTCCCTATTGCCTAGGCTAAATTATTTCACACATTTTGTTCAAAAGAGCCCATTTCATTGAAAGCCTGCTCGCTGCCTGCAGGGCTGTAGTGAACGAACAGACTACGTGCCTAACTACATGTGGACCCTGCAGACCGCCTTCCTCCTCAGAGTCTTGAATTTTTCTCTCTGCTCTCCCTCACCATTTTTGTCTACCTGCCATCTTCAGAACCACACCTCTGTTCTCTTCTCCAAGCATATTGCCTTCAATCAGTGTAGGTTTATGATTTAAAAAAATCTAAAAATAAGTTTGTTTCAAGCAACTTAAGCTTTGGCTTGCATTGCAGATCTACCAGATAAAAGGAAAGAAAAGTCTGGGAAACTTTCTTGGCGGGGGAGGGGAAGAGAGTTTCAAGAGTTTGGGGTTGTTTTTACAGAAAGAAAATAAAACAAAGATTTTCACTTTTATTATAAGTAACAAAATTAATACAGACAGTTTCCTTGAAATTTAGCATGATTATAAATCAGGCTTGGAAATTTAAATCCAGCTCTACCTCAAATTATAATCACTCTATACATTGGTATTTTTCTGTCTGTAAAGTAGAGATAATAATGATAATTATTTTATAGGGTTATGTTTAAATGATAGCACGTTCTCTTAAAGCACTTTTATAGTCAGGTCTAAGAGTTTAGAATAATGCCTAAAACATAGTAAGCACTAAGTTTTATTTGTTACTTCTTGAATTTAATAGTGCAATAGAATAGAATTTAATAGATTTAGTAGAAACAGGAATAAGTTATATGAAGCTGTGGCTCTTTGAATATCAATTTTGAGAATATTTCAATTGATTATAAACTTCTAGTTCTAGAAGATATAAATTATTTTTAGAAGACCTTGTCAGTTTTATAATTCTTATCATAATATACCTAAGTAGGCTTTAATTATCACATCTAGATTCGAACCTCCAACCAAATCTCTATTATAATTCTTTTTCTTCTACTTCTTTCTCTTCTCTCTTTGAAGTAATTTTAACTGTGCCGACATCTCATTTGTAAATTTTTTGCATTATTTTTCCTACATTTTCAGATAGATTGATTAAAAAATTTAATTTAAAAAGTCATGTCATTAAAGTAATGCATTTTTCAGAAACATATTATTCTGCTATGCAAATATCATCATAGGGAAAATTTGAAATTAGCAAATACATTCACTTAAATTTGGCCTCATGCTGAAAATTGAGGAAAAAAAATTAATTGGCTACTCATGCATCATTATTAATAAATCAGCCCATTTGATGTAAAGATGGATATTCTGGTCATTTCAAAAGTGATTTTTGTTTTTGGTAAGTGGGTCCTACAGCATTATGTCTTTATATTTGTAAGTTATTGCACCCTGGCTAGTATTTTCATTGCTGCCTTATGTTTATTTGCCGCAAATCCTTCTCCAAACTGTGTGCATTGGTTATAATGGTAATGAGGAAGATAACTCAAACTGAAATTCAAATCATAAAAGCTTCAGGGCTTTAGAGAGATAGGGTAAGTTTGATTCATTTTCAGCATGTGCAGGCTTAATTATGCATGGGATGAAATATAATAGGCAAATTGCAGCATAATAATAAATAATTAATTTAAAACATATAACCTGTACAATATTTTAATTGGCTTTAATATTCCCAAAATATCACGTTATTGTTTTTCATTCACCTTTTCATCCTCTCTTTCTCAGTCCTCCTGCCCTACCATTAGAGGATAATGATTTCACGAGATCTAGATCCAGTATTACAGTATTCATTTTGGCTTGCTCTACTGTCTCAAATTAACGTCTCTGTTATTACTGGTTTGTTTTTGTTGTCTTTCACATGTCTTTGACTCGGAAGTTGTAGCAAATGATAGAGATTTTCAAGTGTCGTAAATAACGCTGTAATGGTACTCCACCTGAGAGGATGTTGCCTTAGCTCCATTACCGAGTTTAATCACTGATTATTGTATCACAGTCTAATTGTGATAACAGACTAATTGCAGCTGTTACAGGGATGCTAGTTAAGTAATCTGGGGTTCTCAATAGCAGCTTTGTTTTGTAGGGCCATCTCTGACAAGACTCAATTGGCAGATATTTTTCTAACAAATGTTCATCCCAGAAGCTGCTAGTATTTAAATAGGATGTGCCAAGATTTAGATAGAAGTATAAAATCATTTGATATTTTAAAATCTAGAAGTCTAAAATAATCTCATAGAAAGAACAGTGGTTCTGTATGTAGGAAAGTACCCTATTTTGGTAAAATAAATTAGATTTTTCAATGTGTATGTGTCAAAGAGAACAGGGACTACATATGTAATATTAATTTAACATTATGGTTGAGCAACTGTGAACATCAGTGCTAACACCCCAAATGTGATATATGTGTCTTCATTTTCTCCCATTCAGGTTTTTTTAAGTCAATTACCAATTTTTTTGTGTTTGAAATTTTGTAGAATATTTGCTATTCCAAGAAGTCCTGAGAATCTAAACCAGCAATGAAAATCAGTTTGTTTTTTCAGATACCTACTAAGTAAACCAATTCGAAAGATGAGAAAATATATCCCCTCTAAATATTCTTCCTACATTTAAATTCCAAGCTAAGGCAGTGCAGAAGTTTCACTTTCTCTTTATGCATAATTTATTGCTTGGTATCCCTCCAAATAAAATTCTTGTATGAATGATCACAACCTCTTCCATGTCTGTGTGATTGCTGCTACAATGAACAGGAAAATAAAACCAAGGGAAAGAAAATGAATGTTTTGGTTTCATTACATTGTTAAGTCAGTTTTGTGCATTGAATTACTTAGCATTTTAATAATAAATAATATTTCTAATTATCTAACTCATGCTCAATATAAAGAAAACATTAACACATTCATATGTTAAAGTCAGAAATAGCAAAGTTGCCAGATGGCTAGTAACCAGATTAAAACAAAATTACAGTATTAGTTTTAAAAGAATTAGGCAGGTTTAAATTTTTTTCCAAAAGACTTTTATTTATAGGCAGCAGTTAGGAGAAACAAAGTATACCAGCACACAGTTAAACTGGCTTTTATTCTTCACTTGAGACTAGTTCTAATTGATCACTGTGCTATTGTATGATTTGATTGTGCTGACAGTTACATGCCACTGTTCCCATAATAACAATTTTTCTTCTTTGTTCAAATGAATTTCCTAATTACACGTGTGATGGGATGTTTTAATTCTTTTCCCTTTTCAAATCCACCTTCCTGTTGCAATGCATGATGGGCAGGCTCAATATTGTGCATGACACCCGCTACAAGTGTTGGTAGGTGCCAGCTTTGTTTCTTGATTATCTTAAATCTATGGTGCACCTCACAGCCCCTCAAAATCCACTGCTAAGTTTAACTTATATCTATTGGGCAAGTCCATTTCCCTTTTACTAACACCTGTCAATTAAATGTCATTTCTATTTAATTGACATGGACTCACATAAATGTTTTCTTTACACACAAGTTTCCTTTAGTCACCTTTGGTGGATTTTGATTGGACTATGAGTTCTGGTGTGTAAAAAAAAAAAATCTATTGTAAAAGTAATACATTGTGTATTTTTATAACAGTAAATAAGAAAAATTACTTTCATTCAAACAGATAACTGTATATATGAAGTAAATACCTGTATTTTGACTTAGATTTTGAATGTCTGACTATGAACACTATATAAAATTCTTGTTTTTGACTTAGCAATTAAGCCTGTTTGTGTCAATTTTCTTGATTTGATGGTAACAAGCTTTTTTTCCCCTTTTTTTTCTCTTTCATCTCCCTTCCCCTTCTCTCCTTGGAATGTTGTCCTGCTTTGCGCTGTGATTGCATGTCACTCGCTGGTGATGATGTCCCGTCACATGGCTTATTGCTGTGATAAATACCATGCCCAATTATCTCCTCCATGTTGCCATGGTTTCCATATTGCTACACTCTTCTGTATGTTTGCTTATATGATTTTCCCTCCGAAAGTTCCCATGGTGCACGGTGCTACGCCAGCCACTGTGTCCGCAGCAACAACATCTGCCACAAGTGTTCCCTTCGCTGCAACAGCCACAGCCAACCAGGTTTGCTAATTTACAGCTTTGTTTCTTAAAAACCAACTCTAATAGGGCTCAATCCAACAGCCCTTACGCACATGGATTCCCCATTGAGGTCAGTGGGAATCGTGTGTACGTGAGGGCTATAATGGGTGTTTAATAGCATGGGGTTTCAAAGATACCTCTTGTTGGCCTACACATTCTCTCTATGATGAGCAGTAGAATGCTTTTTTGCCATTTATAAGTGCTCCAAAGTTGTCGCAGCTCCATTTCTAAAGCTACTAAAATGATATTTACACAAGCAATTCTCATTTGGTCTCAACCAATCCTGCAGGTTATTTTGACCAATCAAAAATGTAGGTAATTTTAAGGTTTTCATTATACCGTTTGGTATATATATAATTTCTCAATTCTTGCCTCAATTCTTAATAAAAAGCAAAATATTTAAATGTGTAACATATGCCACAAATGACCACTCTTGTAAATAGTTTGTTATAAATTTATTATAGTTTTATTTGTTCGATAAGCAGATTGTATATTCAAAATAAATTAAATTCGTGTCCAAGTTTTGATTCTCAATGCTTTAAGTTAAAAAAAAAAAATCCTAAGTGCTTTTATTTCTATAATTACCCAGCATAAATGTTGGGGAGTTATAAAGGGGAAAAAAAAAAAGACATCAAATATGGTAAATTGAGTCATTCTGTGTCCAATAAAAGTTTATAGAGTAACAATTACACAGGTTACTTTTAAGTAAAAGGGATCTGTTTCAGAAATTTAAATTTTATGATGTACAAGAATGACTTGAAAAATTGACATTGATTCATCGAGCAGTTTCTGATCCTATTTAAAGTTATGTTCTAAAAAATACTGGTTGAATTAAAGTCAAATTTATGTAAAGTAGATTTTGGCTTGAATATACAAATATGTTTGTTATGAAAGTGAAGTTGAATAGGGTTAATAGCATATGAAAAAATTTAGAGCCAAATCAAATTTTAGATAACCCACAGACTGAGGTAAAATGTAGCCAAATGAATCTCAAAAGAACTAGTATCATATGAGAATCAACATGTGGCCCCTTGGGCAGAGAAGACCAATTAAGTGCCATCTAAATTTGTAGTTATTGCTGTGAGGAGTAGCCACCCTTGTTTCTGTAATACACCATGTACTGTTGAAGAAGAACTGTAAGTTATTAGTATAGCCATTAAAAATATTCAAAAGCAGTGTGCCAAAGGAATGTATCTTAAAGTTTCAAGCAAGCTTTAAACATGTCTTGGCAAAGATCATTAGTTTTTCTGAAATTTGTCAAAATAGCCCTGGATTTATGTTAACACATCAGACTCATTTACAAGAATGCTAGATTGTGCATATGTGGCATGTTAGTAAGTAATAATCAATGGTAGAAATTTCTTAATTGATTCAATGCAATCCATTTATGTTGTAGGTCAGTGATGCTGAACTCTCTTGTGTGTACCATGTATGACTGTAGAATTGCTGGTGTAAGCAGAACTATAGCAAAGCAAATTTCAACATGCCCTTGGCCACCTGGATTGTAGGGGACACTTTACTTTTTGCATTGTGCTGTGACCATTTCATGCATAATCTTGGATCTTCATACTGTTTTACAACCAAAAGAAAGAAAAGGGAATGGATATATATATACACACATATATTATATCTACATATACATACATATGTATATGCCTACAGTACATTAGCGATGCTGGAAATAGCTGATGCCACAAAATGCAGCCTGCATGCATGCAGAAGTTTATAGCTGGCCCTTCATCTGCATCGATTGGTGGTGTTGAAGGTCCTTGGTATGTTTCGACAGCCCCATCCTTGATGCTTCTACACAGTTGGGTGCAACATCCTGTCCTGCAGCAGCAGGAAAAATGGTATGAGAAGCTTCATTATGCTTGGAGCACATTTTCGTGCCATTTGCCAATGCTGTAAAATTGTGTAAAGATGTCAACTGAGAAATGGAAATAAAATAGAAACATATTAATTTACACTCCAGACTGTGGATTGTACTATGTTGAATTAGTCTAGGATATCTAAATTGAAACAACAACAATGACAAAATGCCTTTATGTTTGTGATTTCACTCTTCCCCCATCAACCTTGCTGAAATGGGGTTAGTGCCATATTATAGATGAAGTAACTTAAGCATAAGTAATTAAATGCTCTGCTCAAGGTTGCACAGTCAGGAAATGGATTATTAGTGCTAGAACCTGTGAGTTCAGCCCTCTGATGGCCTTAATCTATCGTGCTGCCTCTCTAGGTTAGCAGCCATAATTCTGGTGGGCTGGAGGCGACTCGGGCTACAAATTGGCAGTTCTTGACTTTGGGGACTATAATTCTCTCGCCCACTTGAAATACAATAAGTTGTGCAATCAGGATTCAGAAATAGGTTGCGACGTAAATTTATGCTCTTACCCCGTTTTTTTTTTAAATACTCCTCTATAATTCCTACCTGGTATTTTGAATTGGGAAACAAGAGTTAGACACCATAAGTTGAACAAAAAATGTTAAAAATTGGTTGCACAAAAATAGGCATGACATTTCCTATTTTGATTTCTAGATTACCGAATAACCGAAACCACAGAGTGTGTGTGTGTGTGCGTGTGTGTGTGTAGGCCAACAAAAAGGGCTTCTTTCAATTACTGCTCTGCATGAAATTTTGATAGTTTTACTTCTCTTCCTAAAAACCAATAACATTTATAGAATAGTAATTAACACAAAGATTAAAAAATGAGTTGCTACTTTGGCATTAAGTTTACATTAACTTACTATTACGTTGACCAGATAAGGACTATCACCTCACAGCTGAATTTCACTTTTCTTAAAAAATTTAATATTAAAATGTTTTCATCTTTTGGTTGTTGGCTTGCTTGCATGGTCATTCATTAAATAATTTTTTATTTGCTAGATACCCATAATATCTGCCGAACATCTGACTAGCCACAAGTATGTTACCCAGATGTAGAATTGTCATCACTAAACAGTAAGTTTATTATGTAATACATAGTATATATTCGTGGTGGTTTTTTAAGATAACAACTGTGTAATGCAATTAAGAATTTTTTTGCAAATTTTCAGAGAAAATACATTTTTATCTTAGATGGGTTATGAGGAATTTTATCATACAAGTTTGTAATAAATATGTTAATTTCACTTAAATATACATAATACTTAGGGAAAGTAAACTTTATTTTTAATTCATATTAGAAATAAACAAGTATAAAGAATAAATGTGATTTAAAACTAGATAGAAGGAGTAGATTAGAGGCTGGCAAACTTTTTCTTAAAAGACCAGATAGTAAATATTTTTTTCTGTGTGGGCTATCTGGTTTCTGTTGCTGCTCTTTTCTGTTACAGCTACTCAACTCTGCTGTTGTAGCATGAAAGCAACCAGAAACAATGTGTAAATGAAAGGACGCGGCTGTGTTCCAATAAAACTTTATTTGCAAAATTAGGCAGCAGGCCGGATTTGGCTCACAGGCAGTAGTTTCCTGATTCCTTCTGTTGATCATCGTTTATTTTATTTTTAAATTTTTTTGCAAAATCCTGTATGAGAACATGTCCCAACTTCACCCCATGCTTCACCACCCACAAGGTCTTTAAAATGTAAAGAGTCTGACTTTAAATAAATATTTACACATACATATATTCATACACACATATCTACATATCCAAATGAACTTTAGGTACAGTCATCCTGGAGGATCATATAATTCTGAAAATGTTGCCATTTCTTAAAAATGGTTTGAAGGTCTGGTGGTTTGCCTTCAGGTACATTGACTTACATACTTGCAAAGGTGGCCGTTTTCATCTTTATAAGTTATATTTTATTCAATATGCATACACCCAAGTTATCATATGTGTTCAGAAGTATATTAAGTAATTATTTTTTTGTATTAAAAAAGAGCCACAACATTTAAAACTGGATCTGGTAAATAAGATGGGTGATTATTCTTTGTTGCTTCCTTTAATTCATGTATCTCTTCATTAACACATTTACAAATGACTTTTTGGTGCTACTATGAGTTAGTTCGCATGTCAGTGAAATAAAGATGACTAGACAATAAGGTTAAAATGTAAATTTTTTGCGCATTATTAAAATAAGAGAGGTTTGAACAAATTTCTTTTGGAGCAAAGAAGGAGCAACTCTCCCAACAGAGTCAGAAAGTAAGTGAATTTGGACAATGTAGTTTGTTATAGTGAGAAGGGAGGAGTTTGGGCCTTATAAAAGGGACAGTGTGTTGAGTCAAGAGATGTAGCAGAGAACCAATTTAGAGACTCTGGTGTTAATAATCCATAACAAGGGGTGGACAGAAGTTGAGCTCATGCAAGAGAGGATAGACACATTCTGAGAGCCATTTAAGAAAGAAGTGATAGACTCCTTCTGAGATGTACTACCAAAGACATGCTGCAATCATGAATTAAATGATTTTTTTTGGTCTGTTTTATAAGCTCTCTATGCAGTTCTGATAATAAATTTCATTATTCTAAATGATAGCCACATTTTTGAATAAGCACATTACTTTGTAGTATGTAGGTTTAGAAGAAGAATTCTTTTGACATGTTAAAATCTGTTTCAAGCTTTTGTAGTCAATTGGGTATGTTTCATAGATATGTAACTATGTCCTATTTCTTAGTAATCCAGTTGAAAAAAAGAAAAAGATAACAAATGGCCATAAGGCCAGTAATCAGGGAACCAGTGGATTTGTCTATGTTGAAATTTAGGCTCTTAATGCTCTGTTTATATAATATGATTGTTCATTTTCAGGAAAAGTTGCAATATTTAAATTAGGTTTCGAGTATAGCAAAATGGTGCTTTATTTCATTCTCAAGGTTGTATTCTAAAGTATACTTTTAATATGTAAAGATTCTCTGAGAATTTGTTCTCTGAGAACAAATTTCATATGAAAACTGGAGCTTTTTACAAGTACAACGTAATATCTATTCAACCTTTTTTCATCAGGAGCATAAGGAATTATATTTATTTTTCTTGGCTTTAGGAAAAAAAATCACTTTCAACTTTATTCAAAACAGTAACTTGAGTATCATTTTTTTTTCCCCAAACACATACTGTGTTATTGAAGCACCCAAATATAGATGCTCCTCGACTTATGGTGGGGTTACGTCCCGATAAACCCCATTACAAGCTGAAAATATCCTAAGTCAAAAATGCATTTAGTACACCTAACCTACTGAACACCGTAGGTTAGCCTAGATAGTTTCTACTAAGTGATTATCATTTTCGTACCATCATAAAGTCAAAAAACCTTAACTCGAACCATTGTTAAGTCAGGAACCGTCTGATCGTGAACCATGTCTAATAGAATCATGACTCTTTTAACATGACTTGTTGCATGAATTTTAATTTTGTAGGCCAAATCATTACTCTTGAAACCTATTAAACTTTAGAGGAGAAATAAAGTGAGTTTAAATTCTGCTCAACAATGATAGTACTAAAAAAGAGCTCCAGTATAGTATATCCCTTGATTCTGCAAATTTATTTTACACTTTTAGCTTAGTATTGAGTAGTGTTTGAGCAGAGTCTACAATTTTATTAAGCTCTACATCTAATTTTATTCTCATAGAGATAATAAATAAATTTAGATCCATTTGTACTTGTGATGTGTTTTTGTTTTTATATGAAGATAGTATAATAATGTACATGTTCACACTTTCGATCAAGAAATAGAATTTTCATACTAAATATATTTTGGAAACTGCTTTTAGATATTGTCTGTTTTAACAAAGATTATCTCTTTTTCCCTTATAGATCATACTAAAGAGGAAAGGACAGTGTGCTTGGTTAGAGTAAAGGACGAGGTCATTAGCCATATTGTATATACCGTCAAGCAACACACACAAAAACCCCTCAGCCACAAGACATCCACATATTGCATGTTAACCAGAAGAAAAGACAACATGGAAATCCACTGCACACTGTTGCCTATACACTTTGTACATTTAATTGATATTTGTGCTGAGGTGATATTCCTGTCTAAAAGAACAACATTGTCTTTCTTTTCTAGCACAGAGTTATGCATTAAAATATGCATACCTAATTAGTTTCCTATATATTCATGCCATCTTGAAAAGACAGACTATGGTGTAACCATGACTCTATTATGTATTGGTACGTCTGTAGACCAAGATATAATTTTTTAAAAATAAGTTTATTTCTTTCAAGGTTTACAAATAACAAAGGTGCACCTTGTATTTAAAATTGCCATTATAGATGAGAGCGTGCATGCACAGTCATTTTTGTTTAAGAGTAATATTTTTAATGTAATAGATTGTAAGATGTGGTGAGGGAGGGATCTGACAGAGATGAATGTGCCAAGCAAAACCACAACTGTGTATCTTTTAAAGCACATCATGGCTTTAAGTACCATGTTGTTAAGGATTCTCATGAAGTGCCATAGACTGTACATCAAATTAGAGTATTATTTCTTCAGTGTTATTGTTTTCAGAGCCACATTTTGTTGCTTATTTGCTAGTACTAATCAGTCAAAGGGCACCATTCTTTTTTTTTTTTTTTTTTTGAAACCAAAGCTGTCTCAGAAATGGCCAATTTAACTTTACAGTAACAATAGACAGCACAACACAAATTCTCTCAATGCAGATAAACTCACACATACTGGAGATATATATAGTAGATATATATAAAAATTATTTTAATGCATTGTAGTATAATATTTATGCATACTATACTGTATAACATGTTATTCAAAAGGGATATGCCATTTCTGAGACACGATAACAAAAAAAGTTTGAGGAAATTATTTTGCTTCTATTTATAGCTCTGTCAAAAGTCAAAAGACTATAAATGCTTTGCAAAAATGGTTTCACGTTTGCTTAAATGCTTCATCACAGTCACATTTAAAATAGTGACTCTAAACAAAGAAGAGAGCAGCACTGTCATCAGATGCATGATAAACCAAAATATGAAAATGGGAAATGTTTAATTAACCTAGTAATTGGGTGGGTTAAGTACATGGGTGAATTTTATATGTGATTTGTTTTGTTTTGTTCAGATTAACTGCTTATAGCCTTAGAAAGCCTTTTACAAAATTAAAAAAAAAAAAAATAGATGTGCATTCAGTTTTTAAGAATGGATTCATCCAAAGGAATTCCTTTTTTGTGGTTTGGATGTTGCAGCTAGTAAAGGATATTTTTGCTCTGTTCAGCGGTTCTAAAAATTGCTGAAGTAGGGGCCAGGTCACTGGTAGTTATGGAATGGGAGAAGTGAAAGTTCTGTTATAGAACTTTCCATACTTCCAAGTTTACTGCAAGTTTTTATGCTTGAGAGAGATGCTTTCTAATATAAGACTGATGTGTTGATTTTACTGATTGTACTGTACATCTATTAAAGCCTTAGATTATTACATTACGGGTTGGAACCCACACCAATGTAATTTCAATCGTGTTAAGAGAGTAATGGTGACTTCACATGTTATTGTAGTTAGTTACATCATAGAATATTACTTATTTTTCTTGTTAAAATGTAGTTTTTCATTTCCTACATTTATTAGATTTCATTTTCTATTAACAATTGAATACCATTTCAGTTTATAGACTCTTGTTTTATTAGATTTTACTGATGAATTTTTCAAAATACAAAAAAAAATTAAAGTAGTTTTTCCTTCATAACATACTCAGTTTTGAATTACATGTAGTGTCATGAATATTCGTATTATTGTTAACTAAATGATTTATATTTTGCTGATTTAATATTAAAATGTAAGAATGTCAGTCATTGTTAGTTCTTGTCTAGTTTTCATTAAAAGAACAAAGATCTTTTATATGGATATCTTATAAATATATAATCATTGCTAAGTAAGAAGTTAAGTTGTTGCTATCGCAACAATCCTGGCAGACAATTGAGTAATATTTTGATGATTTATTTTGTTTGTAATTAGTTATTATAAGAAGATCTAGATCCTAGATATTAGAATAAAATTTATTTTCTACTGTATCCATTTCAAATGTTAAAGTATTGTTTAATATTTTTGAAATCCCTGAATATCAGGCCTTGTTATAAATAAGCTGCATAATCAATAAATAGAACAAGGGACTTTTTGTTGATAATCCAAATACTCAAAGTTTACGTAATGAGAATTATAGCGTGTGTGCAAACTCTTGAGGGTTGATTATGCTGCAATTTAGCATGTTGGAACGTCTAGAGAGAAGGTTGACTTTTTGCACTTCTGTATATAGTCAAGAGAGAAACCTGTATAATAGTAAGATCTTATTTTGAATAAAAACGTCTATAATTACAAGGAGTTTTGTTAAGGCTAATAAAATGACAGACTGAGCAAAATTGCTTGCAAAAGTGGCACAGAGTTAGCACTCCATACCCCTTCAAACATGTTGCTTTGCTTTTTGTGGACAGCTTGTAGTTTGCCAGGATTTTTTCAGCTGGAAAGATATGCCATCCTTCCGAGATCTCATGACTGACAAAAACTCCATTGGGCCAAATCTGCCTGAAGATCATTACCAAAAATAGCAGGTACTTCAACCATTAAGGTGAAATCATGGATAAATATTCCTTACATTTTTCAAAACTACTGCATGTTTAAAAGTTCAACAAAAAAAAAAAAAAAAAGAGAGAAAGAACTATACTAAGGACATATATTATTCAAATCAGTTTCTGCCAATTTCAGTGGTTTATTGTTCACACACAAAAAAAATCTTCAAAACAAGTATTGACTTTCACAAAATTTAAACCATAAACAGGCAAACCAAACAGCACACCGTAGCTATAGTTGTTATGTGATTGTTTTTTAATTGCTGTAAGATCCTGTTCTTTCAGCAGGTGAAAAAATAAAAAACAGTTCAAATTTCACGGTTTTAACTTTCAACTCAGAATCACTCAAAAAAGCAAATGTTATAATGGGCACTTGTTTAATAAATTAGTGTAGCCAGCCTTCACTCCAGCTGGTTACAATGTTGCACTTATCAGCAACCCTCCTGCTTTCATCTGCTGAAAGGACAGATGTGCTTGGTTTTACTATTATGTAATCACAACTTACTTTCTGCTTGTAGTTGCTTAAAATTATGTATTTTGTCTTGGGCTGCAATTTGTTTTATGCTTATTTTATTATTACTGCAGTAGTTGACTTTGCTGTATGGAAAAATAAAGTGAAATTGCCCTAATAAAACTTCTCTTTCTTAAGTATATTTGTGTATCGAGATTGAAGAGTGAATTCTTTTTGCGCCTTTCAAGTACTCTTGCCTGTCTGTCATTATGAACATATTGATATGAAAATTCATCATCCAGTTTTAACTGATTGCAAGTAAGGCATTCACTATTTTTCTCACTAACTATCCTTTGATACCAACAATGAGGTTCTGAATCCTGATGTATTGCCATCCTATGACCCTCGTTTCCTGAAAAATCTTGCTCTGACACTTTAAGTGCTCTTTAATACGGTTTTCGGCATAGGGGGTAACACTATAAGAAAAAAGGAATTCTATATCACTGTCTTTATATTAAAGAAATTGTATTTGCTTGACTGCCCCAGGAAGATTAACACCGGAAATCAAGCAATCTAAGAGAATATTTTCATAAAGAAGTAATGATGACACTTGATTCAGAGGGATAATTAGTTTATACACACAGCTGAGCCAGGCTATGACATAACTCACTCCTGTGTGAGTGTGTGTGAACTTTTAAATGGTGACTTATAAATTTGGTTGAAGTGAAGCCTGATTTTCCATCAGGCTTTGCATTTTGCAGTTTCTACAGATAGCCAGGGAAAGCCAGAGTTCCAATGTGAAGAAACTTGCTCATTTGATCACTTTGTGCTACATTATGTCACAAATTCTCCTTTGCAAATCAATGCTTTTTTCCTAAACATCACAATAAATATCAGTACATTATTTATGCTTAACACAATTCTGTTACTGGTTGAGTTCTATAGAACATTTCTGTTATTCTCAGTAGAGCCAACTACTCAAGGTGCCATTCATCAAAAAGAGAATAGCTGTCCTAGTGACGTTTATCTAAAGCTGGAGTTCACAACCTTTTTGTGTAACATCAAAATATCCATATCCAAAACATCTCTCCAATTAGTGGAAGTACTTTGGATATCTTTAATTGAAAAAAATTACAATAATGAAAGCCCACTGTAATATTTTCAGTACTTTATGTGATATTGTATTTTATTAATCATAACAGCATGTACATACATATTAAAAACGTCTGAGCTTGATTCATTCTCCGGACATTTATCATTTTCAGAAGGAGTTATTACTACAGGGACCACTAGGGGTCCTCAGTTCACAGGATGGGACCTTTTTTAGAAGTCATCAGTTTTTTACTTGGGAAACAAAATCATTTGTTAGAGCTATGATTTCATTACAGACCCTAGACACTCACCAAGTTCACACTTTGAAATGACCCTGAAGGTCAGTGACATATAGAAATCAATAGTTTTATTTAGGTACACTTTTGAACAGGAGCTTCCTTCGTACAGGAAATAGTCAATATATACGTGAACCTGTGGGACACTCAGCAACAAGATTTTTTTTTCTACTTATTATTTTATTCTCTGGTGAGCCTGCAGCAGTCACTTTAGTATTCAAGGTGTTCCACTATGTGTTCTGAAGAAAATAAGATGTTTAAGAATTTGGAAACTTGAAAACCTAGAACATGTCTACTTTAAATGTTCAAAGTCTACTATTAACATCATGAAGAGGTCCAAAAATGTGCAATATAGAGATTCAAATGTCAAAGTATTGTTCTGAGTTCTCTTGATCTGTCAAAACAACACCAGACCTCACAGAAATGACTTTAAAGTGGCCCTGTGCCATCACTGACCTTGGTCCAGCCTCCATGATTCTTGTCAGCCACCCCTAAAAGGGGCCTTGGCACCAGCAGCATTTGTCATGGGCTGTGAATCTGAAGCTACCCTCGAGCCATGTGGCCCACGTTGGGCCACAGCTTAACACCTCTAAACTTCTCAGGTATTAGAGACTTCAAATTCTCAGTAGGGCTTGGGAACTCCCCTTCCAAGCCCCATGCTGACTTTCTCCATGCTGTCTGCACTTTCCCTGGACACTCCCATCCTCAGCTGCGCTGTCCTGCCCCTGGGCCAGGGAGCTAGCCAACCAAGGGGGTAGGACTTAATTCTTTTTGTCTTCTGAGTAATCACTCTGTTTTCTCCCTTTTTGCTTCATGAAATTTTACTTTGTTCATGTAATATTTTTCTTTTGTGAACTAAATGTGGGGAAATAGAGAAAAACAGCCTGCCCTTGAATTTACCATTTTAAGAAAAAAAAAAAATGGCAGCAGTTAGAACACAGATAAAATCTGTTACCTTTAGTGATCTGTTGAGGTCTTTCAGAAACGGTTTACTGAAGCAAGAATGATCAGTTCCCTTCTCCCTAGTTGGGTTTCATAATGACAAAACATAGAATTTCTTTTTCGACAGATAAAGAATAAACCGCAAGGTTTATTCATGGTGGTTGGGAGCCACCAGCTTGTTATGTAAATTCTAACTGCCACTCTCCCTCATTTTTGCCCCGTGGTGGAGCTGGGGATGTTGGACGCCTGAACTTGGAACTGAGAAGAGCTTGGTGGCTGGGTTAAACTGCAGTTTCGGGTGGGCTTGTGTGATTCTATTGCAATGAGCACAATATTGCTGGAGAGAAATTTTGACTATTGCAACAAATGCCTGTACCATCGTGAATACATCTCAGAAAAGCAACCACAGAAGAAAACATGTTCTCCATAGGAGGGTCCCACATCTGCGTGACTCCTCTGGCCCAAGTACCTAGCTTATTAAATGTGTTTTTGCACTAGATAAACAGCTGTTGTGAGGGAATGAAATGTTGAGTTATACCCTCCAACTCTGAGCCAAAAGGCAATTGCTTGGACTGGGATAACTATGACCAAGATGGCCTGTTGCAGACAGGATGCATTCACAGGAGAACACTAGGCACTTAGAAACCAGTGGTCATGGTGGCTCTGAAGATCTGGAAATCGGTGAACAGTCCACAGAAGTACATGCTGAACTTAAGTTTAGAGCGATTTAACCAAGCAGATCTCCAAAGTTCATTTAGAATGGCACATGGTACGAGTCTGGAAGCGATTATAAGCTTTCCCTTGCCCAAAGTCATATAGTAAGAGTGGCAAAGCTAAGCAGAAAACCTAGACCCCTGAAGTCCCATAATATTGCTTGACTTTAGGTTTAGGATGAAAGTAGAAGGTCATGCAAGGAACTGAAGACTGCAGCAGAGGCTGAACAAAAGACTTAGTAATTGACATCTAGCAGTCACAACCTGGACGCTGGTTGAGTGGGGCCTCCTAACAGGAAGAACATCAATGCTTGCCCTGCTTTGCTTTGCCACTGGGCCCCTTCCTCTTTCACAAGTGTAACCACTTGTGGGCTTGGGCGGGCTCTAACGATAAATCAAAGTAGTAACATCTGGGGGAGGAGGGGCTAAAAAATTGGGGCAGAGAGAAGGACTGGTTCTGACAAGCTTGTGCATGATAAGGTTAGTTACTGCCCAGGGAGGCCAATATCACAGAAGCTGGTAGGAAACAAACCACTTAGGAATAGAGTATAACCTAAAATGATGTTTTTAAAGACGTGCATTGAAAATTTCTTTAAACGTACAAAAAATCAAGGCTACTCATTAGAAATGGCATAAAAGCACCGAGAAGGCAATGTAGCAGTTACGATCAAGGCCTCTAGACTCAGACCACCTGGATTCATGTCTCAACTTCTCAGCTCTTCAGCCTTGGCATAGAAATAGTAACAAGAATATTTATCTTGCAGGGTCGTTGAGTGGTTCCCAGTCTTTGCTGCAGATTGGAGTTGTCTGGGGGATCTTTAAAAAGTATTGATGCTGGGTCCCTAACCCCAGACATTCCGATTTAATAACTATAAAGGCAACTACTGGGTTACTATATATAAAGTGCTTGGAATAGTGCTCGACATATAACAAGCAACTGATACATGTTAACTATGATTGCTATTTTATTATTATCCATTTTGAGAATTTCTCCACTTAATCTACTTAATCTTTTACTTTTCATTCTAGTTCTTCAGTTACACATCCCTTTCAAAGCAGCCATGTACAAGCTATTCAGTGTTATCTATAGTTCTATCTTTCCTGTTCAGTAGTGAAACTTCATCTTCCTGTAGTTTGCTAACAGGTCCTGCTTATTACTGCACAGTGAACATTTCAAAAATAGAATCATGCACTTTTTGATTCACTCCGAAAATTTTTATTTCATGTTCCAGCATGGCGTAATCACAGACCACACTTAACGCATCTCGATTTGAAAATAAATGTTTAGACATATCTAAGTTTAACTATTTGAATTTCCCCCTCTATTTAAAATGTACTCAAAATCAAATAATAGAATGGATGCATTCATCATCATGAAAATTGTTCCATTAAACAATATATTTACAATATTTCATTATATTTATCAAAATAATATTTCTAATTATATTTGAGTGGCACTAGAATATTTCCATATTACATTTTATCATAGGTTTATTTTAGATGCTTAAATTAGCACTGACTCAGCTCCATAAACACACATAAAAGTACCTAGCTATTTGCCAGGCACCAGGCTATGCTCCAAGATCTAAGGTTGAATGGTAAGAACCTCACAGAGCAACGATTCAAACAAGATATATAGAATACTGGGAACACACTAATCTAGTTTTTCCCACCTCCCACACCTGTCCCAAGTCCTTAAAGTATACTACAAAACAATGTAGAATAAGAGTAAATGGAAACTCCCCTCTCTTTTTGAATATATAATATGCCTATTCTCGAACTCATTTTATCCTTACAAAGTAATCTGAATATTGAGAAAGTATTCATGAATAAATATGGTCATTGCAACATTTCTTTTATAATAGCAAAAATCAAGAACAGTCTTTGTTTCAATAGTTAGGAAATAACTAAAGTATCATAGAGTGTTGTATACTAAAAAGCATTTTTTAATAAATGATTTAAGGACATGGGAAGTAATTTTAGTAGTAGAATTTTAGAATACTTATAAAATATTCTAAGTTTTCAAAATTTCTATTTGTTTTAGTAAACGTTTGTTGCTTTTTATTTAAATTACTTCATATCCTTTTCCTTTATTTTTTACTTTGAATTCATTTACATTTTTCTTAGACCATTCACTAAGTAAGTCAATTTGCCAAATTTAGAATATTAAAATGTTTTATAAAACATGATATCTTATCAAATTATGTGAATTATGTATGTTGTTTTAGGGAAGAATAGTAAAAGGGTAATAATTAAATCTCTTTTAGGGTAATCTTTGGTCTTTTCTAAAATTATAACTAGTTTCCATGGGATTACATAATCCTCTATTTACATTTATTTTATTTATGGCATAAATTTCTACTTTAGATTAATCAACCAATTAATCTATTTAGATGGTTTTCTTCTTACTCTTCCTACCCTCCAACAGATACTCGAATTCATCAAAATTGGTTAACATATTTATTATAATTTTATTGAGAAAGAAATCTAAGTGTGTGCAACATACCTTAGGAAAAATTTACTAGCAGGGTCACTATATTAACCAGAAAGACGAGGGCAAAGTGCTGACATTTGAGCAGAGACCTGAATGAAGTAAAGAAGGCGTAACATGTGATAGTGGCTGGCATACCCTTTCCAGCCATCTTTCCTATTGAATGCTGATCTATCTTTTCTGCTAAATTAAATGTCAATGCATCCAGAAGCATTCTTCTCTTCCCTCCTGACACCATGAAGGCAACATTAATTATTGCATGCTCTATTTTCTCAGGACTTAGTTTCTTTACCTCTACTTCACGACTGCTTTATTCTTCCTAATATTACAGGCTAGTTTACAATTCTGAACCTTCCCAAAGAAAGGTACTTTCTTACTAGGAGAAACCAGTCTTACTCATCTTTGTGTGGCACTCAGTGACTAACACCAACTTTTGTATTTAGTATGAACTGGTTGAATGTTCGTTTACCCGAATTTTAATTAAATCTATCTCCTAGTTTATATAGAAAATGCAGATCAGGTACATTCTATCGAACTCTACTTTTCAGGCTGTAAAAACAATACAACTGCTGATTATTTAGGATGATTGATAGAATCTCAATATCTTCTATTTTTTGAAAAAATAGTCTAGAGAAATGAGCTTGTATTTCCCAGCCCATAACTCACTCCAAACCCACTTAACTGTACCACTAAATATGGTAATTTAGAATATGTTTAATTAAAACTTCCCTCCCTTCTTCGATATAAAAATGTGATTACCTAACTCATTATCTACGGAGAAGAGAATGTAGGAAGGAATATACTGATAGATGTGTTATACCTTATGAACATATTTTTTATATTAGTTATAGAGTACAATGGTTATATATTTTTACAATTTATGGAGTGATTCCCCTGGGGCTAGTACCCACCTGTCACAATACATAGTTATGACAATATTACTGACTCTATTCCCTATGCTGTACTTTACATCTCCATGACTATTATATTACTACTAATTTGTACTTATTAATCACTTTACCTCGCTCACCCAGCCCCCCAAACCTCCCTTCCATCTGGCAATCATCAGTTTGTTTCTTGTATCTATGAGTCTGTTTCTGTTTTGTTTATTTATTTTGTTCCTCAGATTCCACATATAATTAAAATTATATGGCATCTGACTTCTTCTGTCTGACTTATTTCATTTAGCATAATACCATCTAGGTCTATCTATGTTGTTGCAAATGGTAGATGGCATTATTGTATGTGTGTACCACACCTTCTTTATCTAATTGTCTGTTTATGGGCACTTAGGTTACTTTCATATCTTGGCTATTGTAAATAGCACTGCTGCCAACACAGGGGTGAATATATCTTTTCAAATTAGTGTTTTGGATTTCTTTGGATAAATACCCAGAAGTGGCATTGCTGGATCATAAGATAGTTCTATTTTTAATTTTTTAAGGAAACTCCATACTGTTTTCCCACAGTGGCTGCACTAATTTGCAATCCCACCAACAGTGTATAAGAGTTCCCTTTTATCCACATCCTCGCCAACACTCGTTTTTTGATTTATTAATAATAGCCATTGTGAGAGGTGTGAGGTGATATCTCATTGTGGTTTTATTTTGCATTTCTTGATAATTAGCGATGTTGAGCATCTTTGGCCAACTGTATATCCTCCTTGGAGAAATGCCTATTTAGGTCCCCTGCCCATTTTTTAATTGAATTATTCGTTATTTGGTGTTGAGTTGTATAAGGTTTTTATAAATTTTGGATATTAGCCCCTTATCAGATACACCATTGGCAAATATCTTCTCCCATTCAGTAGGTTGTATTTTCATTTTGTTGATGGTAGTCCTATTTGTTTCTTTTTTCTTTTGTTTCCTTTATCCGAGGAGATATATCAGAAAAAATATTACTAAGGGCAATATCAGAGAGTTTGTTGCCTATGTTTTCTTCTAGGAGATTTATGGTTTGGGGAATTACATTTAAGTCTATAATTCATTTTGAGTTTATTCTTGTATATGGTGTAAGAAGGCGGTCCAGTTTTTCTTTCTTAATTTCTTTTTCTTTCTTTCTTTCTTTCTTTCTTTCTTTCTTTCTTTCTTTCTT
>NW_011889189.1:627910-644540 GCF_000151845.1 Pteropus vampyrus
TTCTTTCTTTTATTTTTGCAATTACCTGTTCAGTTTGCCCAACACCATTTATTGAATAGACCGTCTTTACTCCACTATATATTCTTGCCTCCTTTGCTTAGATTAAATGACCATATATGTTAGGATTTATTTCTGGGCTCTCTATTCTGTTTTACTGATCTAGGTATGTCTGTTTTCATGCCAGTACCATGCTATTTTGATTACTATAGCCTTGTAGTGTACTTTGATATCAAGTAGTGTGATACCTCCAACTTTATTCTTCTTTCTCAAGGTTGCCATAGCCTTTTAAGGTCTTTTTGGTTCCATATAATTTTTTAAATTTTTTGTTCTAGTTCTGTAAAAAATGCCATTGGTATTTTGATAGGGATTGCAGTGAATCTATAGATTGTTTGAGATAGTATGGATATTTTAATAATGTTAATTCTTCCTATGATGAGCACAGTATATGTTTCATTTATTTGTATCTTCTTCAATTTGTTTCTTCAAATGTCTTATAATTTTCAGAGTACAGGTCGTTTACCTCCTTGGTTAAATTTATTCCTAGGTATTTTATTGGTTTTGATGCAATTGTAAATAGAATTATTTTCTTAATTTCTCTTTCTGATCATTTATATCAGTGTATAGAAATGTAACTGATTTCTGAATACTAATTTTGTATCCTTCTACTTTATGAATTCATTTATCAGTTCTAACAGTTTCTTGGAATCATTAGGGTTCTCTATATACAGTATTATATCATCTGCAAATAATAATAGTTTTGCTTCTTCCTTTCCAATTTGGATGTCTTTTATTGCTTTTTCTTGTCTGATTGTTGTGGCTAGGACTTCCAATTCTACATTGAATAAAAGTGGTGAAAGTGGATATCCTTGTTTTGTACCTGATCTTAATTAAGGAAAATACTTTTAGCTTTTCCCCGTTGAGTATGATATTAGCTGTGGATTTGTTATGTATAGCCTTTATTCCATTGAGGCATGTTCCCTCTATTACCACTTTGCTGAGAGTTTTTAGCATAACTGGATACTGGATTTTTTCCAACTATTTTTCTGAATCTATTGATATGATTGTGTGATTCCTGTCCTTCAATTTGTTAATATGGTGTATTCCCATTATTTGATTTTCAGATATTGAACCAACCTTGCATCTAGGAATAAATCAAACTTGGTTATGGTTTATGATCTTTTTAATGTATTGTTGAATTAGGTTTGCTAATATTTTGTTGAGAATTTTTGCATTTATGTTCATTAAGGATATTGTCCTATAGTGTTCTTGTATGATAATGTCTGTTCAGTTTTGAAATCAGAGCAATGGTAGCCTCATAAAATGAGTTTGGGAGATTTCTTTCCTCTTGAATTTTTAGGTATAGTACGAGAAGAATAAGTGTTAATTCTTTTTTGAATGTTTGATAAAATTCACCTGTGAAGTCATTGGGTCCAGGATATTTTTGTATGTTGGGAGTTTTTTGGATTTCATTAGTAGTAATTGTTGTGTTCAGATTTTCTGTTTCTTCTTAACTCGGTCTTGAGAGATTGTATGTTTTCAAGAATTTATGTTTTTCTTTCAGATTATCCAATTTGTTGGAATATAATTTCTTGTATTATTTTCTTGTAATCCTTTGTATTTCTGTAGAGTCGGTTATTACTTTTCTCTCATTTCTGATTTTATTTATTTGGGTCCTCTCTCTTTTTTTCTTGATAGTCTAGTTAAAGGTTGATCAATTTTGTTTATCTTTTCAAAGAACCAGCTCTTGGTTTCATGGATTTTTTAAAAATATTTTTTAGACTATTTTGTTTATTTCCACTTTGATCTTTATTATGTTCTTCCTTCTACTCACTTTGGGCTTTGTTTGTTGTTTTCTTTTTCTTCTAGTTCTTTTAGGTGTGAAGTTAGATTGTTTATTTGAGATTTTTCTTGTTTCATAAAGTAGGCCTGTATTGCTATAAATTTCCATTAGGATGGTTTTTGCTGTGTCCCACAGATTTGAGGGCATTGTGTTTTCACATTCATTTGTCTTAAAATGACTTTGACTTCTTTCTTGATCTCATTGTTAACTTATTCATTGTTTGTTAGCATGTTATTTAGCCTCGAGGTGTTCGTGCATTTTCCAGGTTTTTTTTTTTTTTCTTGTAATTGATTTCTAGTTTTATGACATTGTGGTTGGAGAAGATGCTTGATATGACATCAATCTTCTTAAACTGACTAAGATTTATTTTGTAGCCTAACATACAGTCTATCTTAAAATATGTTTCAGAAGCATTTGAGAATAATGTATATTATACTACTTTAGGGTAAAATGATCTAAAAATATCAATTAAATTTATTTGGTCTAGTGTATCATTTAAGGCTGCTATTTTGTTGTTTACCTTCTATTTAGAAGATCTGTCCATTGGTGTCAATGGGGTGTTAAAGTTCCCTACTCTGACTATATTACTGTCAATCTCTTCTTTATGTCTGTCAATATTCGCTTTATATATTTAGGCACCCCGATGTTGGGTGCATAAATTATATCTTCCTGTTGAATTGATCCTTTTATCATTATATAATGCCCTTCTTTGTCTCTTATTATTGCCTTTGTTTTAAAATCTATTTTATCTGATATAAATATTGTTACCCTAGCATTTTTTTCATATCCATTTGCATAAAATATCTTTTCCCATCCCTTTACTTTCAGTCTGTGTGTGTCTTTCGATCTGAAGTGGGTCTCTTGTAGTCAGCATATGGATGGGTCTTGTTTTCTTATCCATTCTGCTATCCTATGTCTTTTGATTGGAGCATTTAATCCATTTACATTTAAAGTATTGATAAGTTCATAGTTATTGTCATTTTATTATTCATATTTATGTTATTTGTTTCTTCCTCTTCTTAAAGAGATCTCTTCCACACTTTTTGTAATACCAGCTTCGTGGTGGTAAATTCCTAGCTTTTTCCTATCTGGCAAGTTCTTTACCTCACCTTCGATATTAACTGATAGCCTTGCTAGGTAGAGCAGTTTAGATTTTAGGTCCTTGCTTTTTATCACTTTAAATATTTCATGCCAATCTCTTCTGGCCCGCAAAGTTTCTGTTGAGAAATCAGCTGAATGTCTTATGGGAGCTCCATTGTAAGTAACTAGCTTCCTTTCTCTTGTTGCTTTCTCTCTTTGACTTTAAACTTTGCCGTTTTAATTATAATGTGTTTTAATGTGGGCTTGTTTGAGTTCATCTTGTTTGTGGCTCTTTGTGCTTCCTGGACTTGTATGTTCATTTCCTTTACCAGATAAGGAAGTTTTCCATCATTATTTCTTCAAATACCTTCTCAATCCCTTGTTTTCTCTCTTCTCCTTCTGGTACTCCTATGATGAAAATGTGGTTACACTTGATGTTGTCCCAGAGGCCCCTTAAAACTATCCTCATTTTAAAAAATTCCTTTTCCTTTTTGCTGTTCCGATTGGGTGTTTTCTGCTACTTTGTCTCCCAAATAGCTGATTTGATCTTCTGCTTCATCTAATCTACTGTTGAGTCCTTTTCGTGTATACTTCATTTCAGTTATTATAGTCTTCATTTCTGATGAGTTTCATTTTATGGTTTCTATGTCCTTTTTTATGCTTACTATTTCTTTGTCAAAGGTCTCACTGAGATCATCTATTCTTCCCCTGAGTTCACTGAACATCCTTATAATCAGTGTTTTGAACTCTGTATCTGATAGGTTGCTTGCCTTTATTTCATTTAGTTCTTTTTCTGAAGTTTTTTTCCTGTTCTTTCATTAGGGACATGTTTCTTTGCTTTCTCATTTTGTCTGCTTCTCTGTGTTTCTTTCTATGCATTAGGTAGATCTGCTATGTCTCCCAGTTTTAGTCAGGAGGCCTTATGTAGTAAGTGTCCTATGTGGCCCAGTGGCATGGTCTCCCCGAGCACTTGTGCCAGGTGCTCCAGGAGTGACCCTTGCGTATTTGTGTGTGCTCCCTGTTGTAATTGAGTCTTGATTATTGTTGGCACATTGGTGAGTGGGATTGACTCTCAGACTGACTGGCTGTGAGGACTGGCCATGCCTTCAATGTATGAGCTGCTGTGTGGGGGCTGATCCCATGGAGTGGGGTTCACCCCATTGGGTTTGTGTGTCTGTTGAGATCACTCTGTGTGTGCTGCTTATGGGGCTAATCAGGTGTGTTGGTTTGGAACCCCTTGGGAGGGCCTCCGTGCAGGTCAAGGTTAGCTGCTGCCTATGACTGACTTGGGGCTACCTGGTAGGAACTACAAAGTTATCTGTGTTTGGTCACTGCCTAATCTGAACCTAGAGGTATGTGGGAGAGGCCATGTGGCAAACCGAGACCGACTGCCACCAGTATGGAGCCTGGGACAACTCAACAAAAGGCCTAAGGCACCCCTGGTCTGAGGCTGTCTGCCCCTTCCTGTATGACTCAGCAGCTGAATGAGCCTCAGGGATACCAAAGTTCATTGAGGTAAGGTCTCAGGGTTGTGTTCCCTAGGTTGGTGCAGATTCAGATATGTTGCCAATGCTGAGCCTGTGGCTACTTGCAAAAGTCTCAGCTTTTCATTCAGAGGTCAGCTACTGCCCACCTTGGGCCCACAGACCCCACAGACTGTTGATTGCTCCCTAAGTAACCTCCTCCTGAGAGTGCAGGGACCACCCGAAATCTCCATGGGGCAATTTGCTAGTTGGGTGGGGCTGGGTCTCAGAGAGTTACCAGGGTGGAGCAAGTAGATCTCACCAGGCCAATACAGATTCAGGTTTCTCCGTGTGAGGGGAGGGCTCAATATAGACAAGATAGCATTCACCTGCAGGCTGAACTGGAAAAGGGCTCAATAAAGGGACAATGGCGGCTGTCTCTCCATCCCTTGCCCTGAAGCCACACAATGCAGTCTTTCCTTGTATGTCTATGGTACTTCCTGAGTTGCTGTTCCTCTGCCAGAGCCCAGGGTAAGTGTCTGTGGATGAGTGAGTCTGTGCGTGGTCCTTTAAGGGGATGCCTGGGTTTCCAGCAGCCTTTCTTCTCACCCAGACAGTCAGAATCCCCACTAATCTTTATAGCTAGATTTTGTGGGGACTCCTCTTCCCAGCACTGTAACTCTGGACTTGGGAGCCCTAGTGTGGGGCTGTAGCCCCTTGTTCCTTTGTGTGTGTCTGTCGGCGGCGGGGGGGGAGCTATGTATTCAAGAGATCCTTCCCAATGCCCAACCACCACACACAGATGTAGGACCAGCTTGTTTCACATCTCCGCCCCTCTTACCAGTCTCAATGTGGTCTCCTCTTTATTCCCCTTGTTACAGGAGTTCTGTTTAGCTAGTCTTCAAATTGTTCTCCAGGTTGATTGTTTCATTATTTAGTTGCAATTTTAATGTGCTGAGGCATGCACAGCATTTACCTACCCTGCCATCTTGATCAGAACGTAAATATATTCTTATAAAGAAGTCTTTGGTGAAAGAGAGAACATACCATTATAATCTTTCAACATCTTTTAAAATATTTCTAAGTCAGAAATTCAGAAATTGTTGCCTTGCATGCAAATGCATTTTTCTACCACCTGCTGAAATGTTTTAATTTATGTATTTGCGTTTGGTTCCCAGGCTCCTCAAGCCTGTGTGTTCACTAGCATCAATAGCAGAGCATAGGAGGAACATAAGCCATTTACTTGTGAACAGATTATAAGAATTGCAGTGGAAATCGATTTGTTTTCATTCATTTTTTTATTTCTTCATTGTTCTTTTTATATTATTTCATGAGGCTCTGAGCTCTGGTAACTGAGGACAATAAGATTTACCTAGGGGTGAAGGTGGGAAGCAAGGCATAGAGAACAACCAATGTCAGAAGGCTTTCAATTCTCCTTTCTTTATAAGAGCTTTATCTGGTCTGGAGCTAATGGAAGTAAGAAAAGCTAGTTCTGTCTGATAACTGTCCTAAATTACCTTGCCTTAAATCTCGATGATAGATTGAATTAGAAAGCTAAGACGTTTTCATCTTTGATCTCTCCTTA
The DNA here is from genome assembly GCF_000151845.1 of Pteropus vampyrus. Taxonomy (NCBI): domain Eukaryota; kingdom Metazoa; phylum Chordata; class Mammalia; order Chiroptera; family Pteropodidae; genus Pteropus; species Pteropus vampyrus. The sequence goes on from NW_011889189.1 coordinate 633,879, forward strand.
CTTTCTGATACCCTTTGTTGGGTAAGATAGTTCATATCTCTTAGGCCCCCCAAAATCTTATATTATTTTCCCACCCCATTAGTTTACTAACATTGGCCTAGAAACTGGTGAACTTGTAAGAATAATCTCTGTCACATTAGCAAGTTAAACATTACAGAGCGTTTTGTAAGTAACTTTCTTAAACTCTATTGTATTTGGCATATACGTTGGGATAAAAGTTCTGTAACATTTATGACATAAATTCTCCATAAAATATTGTATTTCCTGCAAGAAAAACATTCTTAAACAGGAAGAATTGATATTATTTTTATATATTTTTTGCGACAGCTTCTTTGTAACATGTGTACCTGAGCATGAGAGAGAGAGGATACACTTGAGATACGTACAAACCAAATACGCTTAAGAGTCAAGAGTCACGTTGCTATCGACATGACATATTAGTTCAGAAGAATATGTATTTTTAGAAGTGGGAACAAAATATCTTATAGTTTAGTATCAGCTAGAAAATGCAATTGTACCATAACGATAATAGCTACTATGTACTAGGTGCCACTATGAACTAGGCACTGTGCTCTGCTTTTTTTCTGAAAATTATTTCATTTAAATTAATTCTCACAATTAACCTGTTGAGGTAGGTATTTTTATCTCCATTGGGAAATAATAGGCTGAGGCACAGAGAGATAAGTGCCTTATCAAATATAACAATAATTAACCAAGAATTCTAATGATGTCTTTCTGACCCCAGAGACCTTGATGAAACTTAAAATTTTCAAGACAAATGTCGCTAGCTTTTTCAATTTCAAATTCTGGTTAGCCTGATTATAATTGTTTTATTATTTTTTAATATAAATTTTTCATGATTATTTAAACCCACAAACAGATTTATAGACATTGTGTAGCTGGTTTATTCAGTCAGTGTTTGAGTTAAAGGATATATCAGGATGTATCATCTATTTTAATATTAATTTCTTCATTGAGAGCAAGTGAAATGCTTAATTACAAAGGTTTACTGATTCCTTTGGATCCTTAAGCCCATTTTGCAAGAAACCACTTCTAGTCATTTGAATTGTATCAACTGAGAAATTATTTACAAAGAATAATTAATGAAAGAGAATATAGATGCTTCGTTAATCTGGATATACAATACTTTAAGTTCAAAGTAACATTTTTTATTTTTATATTTAACAAATGTGAAACTGATATTTGTAACTTTGTTCCTATAAAATCACCTCCTAATATTTTAGCAAATTTGGGAGAGTCGGGTTCGATCTAATCTTGAATGTTTTCTAATATTGGGTAGCCTTGTGGCGCTCCTTCATTATGCAAAATACTTATTTGCTTCCATGAAAGATGGACGAGATGTTTCTAAAACCATGTTTCCTAAAATTGGGAAAAATAAACTTTGAAATTTATATTTGAATCATCCAAATTACTTATATTCTAAGGCCAAGCTCAAGCAAATACATTTATCAAATTGTCCTGCACAGTAGGAGTCTTGTTAGAAGTAGATTAAGGAAGGAAGTAGCATGGTCCATGGCTTCCAGACCTGTTACTCTTGATAAATATTTATCAATGACACCACTACATGCAGGGATCAGAGGCTTAATGTTTATAAACAAATTCAACTCATGATGCCAAGTTGACACTATGGTTAAAGTAATTTACCTCTCAGTCTTACATTTCATTAGGGAATGTGAGATGTGAATATATATTTTAGGAATAAACAGAAGGGGTTCTGGGTTTTGTTTTTGTTTTTTTTTTGCTAAGATATATTTTTAGTGGAAAAAAAGTTTAGAGAAAAGGAGGATTTGGGATACTTACTGCAAGAGCTCTACTTTATGAATTTTATACGAATGATAAAATTTAATTTAGAGACATCTTCTATGACCTTTGGTTTCATTTTCCAGGGAAACTATCAGAATTTCTGAGTCTCCTGAGTCTAAGACAAGTTTGTGTGAAGTTTCTTCATTTAACATGAAGGAAGACACAAGATCAGCAAACCATGTATCAGCCTCTGTCTGCATGTGTCAAGGTATGTGTGTGTGCACTTACTAGATTACTTAGATTTATAATATATAATCAAAGGGAGATCACTTTTTTTTAATGACATGGAGAAAAATAAATACTAGTTATTTAAAGCCCAAACTTATATAGGCACTTCTGCCTTCTGAGAGGTGTAGCAAATCCCTCTCAATGTGGATAGTAATCTCTCTTGTTTTCTGCCCTTGAGTTAACAGACTTTTAGAATAGCATGCCACAAATGCAAATGTCTTGTGTAAGTGGGACATGTTTCAGTCATGTAGAATGTCTGAATTCTGCATCTTGATGAACCCAAGCACAAAGACACAAACAGCCTTGGGAGATGAAACGCACATCAGAATCACAAGGGAGCAGGAATTGTGAACCAGGGATGATCACAAGAATCTAAATCCTTGCAGTTCACAGAAATCTTCTGCGAAGACATGGTAAAGAAGGCAGCATGCGTAGGTAGGTATATCCAAATCTGTGCCATATGTTTATGCAGGTGTAATATTGTAATAAGTATCTGACTCCATTATCTGATGTTTACCTACTGACAGCTTCTAGGCGGCTCTGCTTCTTTTGTCTTTTTTTGTCCCACATCTGGCAAACTGATAAGAAAGCCTGGTACTCCCTCTTTTGGCTCCTGCAGGAAGTTTAAGCTATACACAGGAATTCTTACTGCAGCCCCACCTGCCTAACCACCATAACAAACCAAGCTAGTCTCCTTTCTCTGCTCTCTCAAATCACTTTTGGACCTGCTTGAGAGGCACGCTGCTTTTCTCCAAACCTCAGTATGTAATAACCCTTTTCCTACTTGCTTGGTGTGTGTGTGGCATCATTAGCCTCATCATTCAACCCAGATATTGAGAGTAAGTCAAATGGATGAAGTGACCAAAACAAATATGCCTGTACATTTGAGTAGATACATATATTTACATTTTTTATTTAGATTGAATTTATATGAAGGAATTTTCTTGTAACCCTACCAACAGAAAGAGATCTTGCAACTCACATGAAAGAGATCTGAGTAATATAAATATTTGTCCCACATTCATGTTTAAGACACACATCGAATGAGTAGTAAATAACCAAGCAGCTAAGAAGTCATTTTGGAAATTAAGGAGCTTCTGAGAAGAGAGATAATTACTTTTAAAGTAGCACCTCACATGTAGGTTTTTCTCTTTCTTTTAAATGTCAGTGAGATTTTAAAACCCTACTCATAGTTAGAGTATAAAGTGAAGTCTTAGATAAATGTGGCAGGTATACGTGTGGATTAACATAAATTCTTACACTTGCATAACTCTAGTCAGAATCAAATCAACAGAAATAGACAGATGAGATAAAACCAAAAGTCGATGACATCTGTACACAAAAACTGAATTTGGCACTATTAAACAAATGGAAATCCCCAAAATTACCTATGTCAACTCTGGTGCCAGGTGGCTAGATCATTATCAGCAAAGTATTATGATCAGGTGCACTGGATGACATTTTATCATGGCCAAGAAAAGGGGCATGTGGGTTTTTTTGAGGTGATAAGTGAGGAAAATCAAGGAAATCACATATTTAACATATGGCACTAAAGAAAGAGACATTCCAATCATTTTCATGTCATCAGTATCAATGTAGTTTCTTTTAAAAAGATGAAATTTTGAAAGCCTATCTGCAGTGGCTTTTCTTGATCATTCTACTTCCAGAGATGCTCTGACACTGAGGTCCTTGGGTAGACTATTCAATTTAAATCTTGGAATCTCAGCGAAATCATTGTTCCTTCTCAAATATAATAAAACCCAGCCAACTCTCTTAAGAGTTACTAACATTTCATTGCCATGTAAATGTTCAGCAGAAGCAGAAGGAATAACTGTATTCAGAGAATAATTCCGACAGATTACAGTTTGAGGTCTTGTTAAAGGTTATTAAAGATTATGTCCTCCAAATGATTTATCCATTACAGTAGGAATAGAAATACCAAATATCCCGAATAAGAATTAGTACTGTCATTTTAATTAAGTGAGCATTGGATTGTTAAAGCCCAAACAGGCAATAATTATAATATAGTAGGCATTGCAAAGTATTTTCAAATAAAATCTTTGTGTCACTCAAAAATAGTCAGCCTTAAATAAATCTAGTTAACCCACTTATTCTCTACCTATCCCATATATTTTTCTGTCATCTCTTAGATAAAGACACTTTAGCTCTTAAGAATGGCACATTTTGGAAATTATACTGTTCTTGAAGGTAGCAAATGCAGTAACTTTAGTTTAAGAGAAAGAAAAAGATTGTGATTACGTGAGAAACCAAATGGTTTACAATCCACCCTCAGAAAGCAATAGAATATGAGCAAACTGGACAGTAGAATAGAAATATGTTTCATTGAGCATCTCCTTGAATAAATCACGAAATTAGAAAAAATTAGATTACAACTCTACAAAACAAATTGCTTCCAAAGAAGAAGTATTGATAATACATAACTGTACCTATGTAGTGTTGGGTTAAAAAATAATTACTAAGTAATCTAGTAAGTGCCCATATCAGCTTTGAAGATAGTACCTATAGGTAATGAGCAAAAACAAAAATAAGGCTGTAGTTAGTTATTTTAAGAGACAGGCACCAAAGAGTACAGAAGAGTACTTTTCAAGGAGGTAATTAGACTTGTGGGAGTCAGGATCCAATCTTGTTAACGGTATGAGGTTCTTTATTCTTTTCCTTAATCAATTATTTAAGCCTATTTCAAGAATTTACACAATGAATATAGTCAAGGTACAGAGATTTTGGAGGACATGTAATTGTCCAGAGATGCACTAAAAGTAATTTAGTCTACACTGGGAAGTTTCCAATGAACTTGTTAGAAGTTTTAAAATGGATTATTTTTTTTCAATTAAAGTCTTGGCAAGAATTAAGTGGTTTAGTAACCTTCAGGAATGACAGAGCCTAAGCAAATCATTTGGAGCATTTGGCACATTATACATCCAAATCAAGTCTTGGAAACCAAACAAAAAAATGACAACTATCTGTTGAGCACCTATTATGTACCAAGCACTCTGTCAGCAGCGCAAGTAGTGAAAACTCCAAAGGAAAAAAAAAAAATTTCAAACCAGAAGAAAAGAAAAAGGGATCCTTGAGAGTCAGAGAACATGTAGAAGTTGCGCTGAGAGAGAACTGAAGATGGGGATGCTCCGATTCTGTGTGTGAACGGACACAAATCTCAGCCCTGAGCTGTGCATGTGTGGAATAGACCAAAAGCAACATAGCAAAGGCTTTGAAAACTCAGCTGATGTTAGAACTCTACCCATAGAAAATAAGACAGAACTTCAAGTTTCAACCTAACTAGGTTAATTGTCTTTTGAAACAACCACCACCACCACAACAACAATAAATCAATATTTTCTAGTGGATTGTTACACGACTCATCCTCTCATAATATAATATTCAAAAAGTCCAGGATACAACCCCAAAATACTCAACAAAAAACCAGAACCCTAGGAGACATCCTCAAGCGAAAAATAATCAATGGATCAACAGATAGGAACTCTGAAATGAACCAGACGTTGGACATAAAGCACTATAATTCCATCCCTTCCTCCCTCTTTTCCTTCCTTTTGGTTTAATTTGGTCTTTATTTCTTATCTTCCTAAGGCGGACACTTAGATTTTTAGTTTTCGAACTTTCTTCTTTTATAATAGAAACATATAAAATTTATTTTCTCTATTCTAGCTAAATTTCACAGATTTTGTTTGGCTGTGTTTTTGTATTATTCAGTTTGAATTAAATTCTAACTTCCCTTGTGATTTCTTCTTTGACTCATAGGTTGTGTAGAAGTGACTTGTTCAATTGACATATGTTGAGGGCTTTTCTAGATATTATATTTATTTGTAATTTTATTCTCTTATAGTCAGAGAACAATTCTTTTAGCCTGAAGAACTTCCTTTAGCTTTTTTTTTTTTAGTAGACTAGATCAGTTGGAGATGAATTTTCTCATGGTTAATTTATGTGACAATATCTGTATTTCTCCTATTTTTTCAGGGTGATTTTTCTGGAAAAAGATTATTCAGCATTTAAATATGGTTTCTGGCCTCTTTTTATTATGATTAAAAAGTCATCTACTAATTGTGTTCCTCTATACATTTTGTGTTATTTTTCTTTGGCCACTTTCAAGATTTTTTATCTTTATTTTTGGTTTTCAGCAGTTTGATTCTAATGTGGTTTTCTTTATATTTGCCTTGTGTGTGTGTGTTTGTGTGGATGTGGGTGTGTGATTCTTAGATTTGAATGTTAATATTGTCTTCTAATCTGTGAAGCATTCAGCCACTACTTCAAATATTATTCTATACCTATCTCTCTCCCCTCTTTTTCTGGATCTCTAATTACATGTGTGTTAGGCTGCTTAGTATTATTCCAGAAGACTTTGAGGTTCTATTTATTTTTTTTCTTCAATACTTTTTCTTTCTGTTCTAGGGATAGGGACATTTCTTTTGATCTTCTTATACATTGCATCAATTATTGCTTCTGCTATTTTCAATCTTATGTTGATCCCATCTGGTAAATTTTTATTTCAATTTTTATATTCCAGAATTTTTATTTTTAATAGTTACCATTTGTCTGTTGAGATATCATTTAAATTTATTAGGCTATTTTTTCTTTAATTCTTTGAAAATGTTTTTTCTTAGTTCTTTGAACATGTAGTGCCTGCTCTGAAGTATTTGTCTGAAATATGTATCATCTGAGCAACTGAGAGTGAGTTCCCACTGACTTGTCATTTTTCCTAGATTATAGATTACAGATTACACTTTCCTCTTTCTTTGCATGTGTAGTAATATTTGGTGAAAACTGGACATTATAAGTAATATATTGTAGTAATTCTGGATTCCATTGTTTCCTGTGGATTTTGTTATCGTTGTTGCTGTTATACTAGTCAGGTAATTTTCTTGGGTTTAAACTATAACCTACCTCTTTGCTGGACAATGCAGCAGCTGATAACTCTGTTATTTCTCACAGCAACCAGCGGCTGCTTTTCTTAGCTTGGTCCCCTGAGGGTGTCAACTGTGACTGCATGGTGATAAGCTAAGGATTTGGGCAAAATGTATTTTCTCATTTTTAATTTCACATATCATGACTACTCTGCTTCTGGAGATTCTTCCTTAAATTTTCAGATGCTCTGCTAGTGTGAAACTCTTTTCTCCATTGTTTTAAACCAGCAAGGATTTCTCTTGCCCGATTGGCATGTGGGTGTGAGAAAGCACTTGACCATAAGGGGGAAAATAGAAATTTATTTTTCCCCACTATGGTCAAATCAGCAAACAAGACCTCTACTAATTTATAGGCATAGTGATTTTAGCTAAGTTTTCTTTTTATTTCCATTTTCCTAGAAGAGAAGCCACTTGTCAACAGAGATGTCCTCAGGAATCGAATGAAACATTTTATCTACTGTCTTCGTGGCTTTCTACATCTTGTTTTCAATTTCGATGCCCAAATGATCAACAGACACATGTCTGACTCTCAAGGTGGATTTTGTAATGTTTTCTGATTTCCCAACTGGAGTAATTTTTCTTTCCTCAGTGTGCTGTCAATTTTCTCCCTTTCTTAATATTTCTGCTATTACCCAACTCTGATTTCCAATTTCTCCTTAGGATATTTATATCAGGTTGTATTGTTTCTGAATAAAAGAAAAAAACTACCACTATCTGTCTTGGCCCAGAGTATTTTTACTCTCTGCACAATTCAAAGGATGGATACTGAGCTATATTTTCTCTGCCAAATGACAAAGTCAACAAAATAAGAAACATGTCAAGAAAATGTCAGGTTTTAGCAAGAGATGGAAAATAACAAGGTGAACAAAATGTAAAATTCTGTAATAAATGGCCTCCTCATAAGCTATTAATAATATTTATTATCTTTATTTTATGGCATACATATGGATAAAGTAATTTTCATCATATTAAGTCAAGTGTGCTTACTTACTACATCCATTATCTTTTCATCCAATTACTATATTTTTTGAATTACTACAATATGCCATAGAATGGTGAACAAAAGTCTTCCTACTCATCTTTGCCACCAAAAGTCATAGGATGATGAAAAGCTATACTTCGAACTGACAATGATCATTAGATTCAGACTTAGTAAGCTACAGCACAAGAGAGCAGAAGTTAAGGATAAACATCTTTTGAAGGGGACCTTATGAGAGATGAGATAGGCAAGGAAAGATCACAGAATGTCAAATAATTTGTTTTGCTATTTTTACCACAGAATTAAACAAATTATTTCTAATTAAATTTGTTAAAATCTTATTATATTACAAAAGAAATACTTGATCATTGTGATAGTTCAAACAAGGGTTAAGTCTGAAATGACAGTTCAGCTTATATTAAGAAATCAATTGTTTTGATGTGTCATCAGGAAGTCAACATCATAATACATTTTCCTTCTCTTTATGAAATGCACAACCAGAATATATTAATCTAATTAATATAAAATTGATGTACCAAATATGTTAAAACTTGCTCATCTAAATTTTGAAATAGACATTGAGTGAATGTGTGCATTTTACACACACACAATTACATTATATGTGAATCTATAATCTATTAAAGAATTAGAAACATCTATCACCACTCTTTTTCATAAAGTAAATGACGTCTTTCAAATTAACTTGTTGAAATAATTTTTAAAGTTGATTTTCTGTTAGTGTTTGTTCTAGAACACTTTGATTTTGGGGACACCATATTTCTGAAACTAGATTAAAAAAACACTAAGTCTCTCATATAAAATTTTATAGATGTGACTTGAATCATTAGAAATTATGTATTATACTTTGATTTAATATAAAATTTGAGAAGGCTAAATTTTTTTTTAAAGAATGGATTGTCTATTTGATAGCTTATGAGCATCAGGCTGGAGATAAGCAGAATTCAAATCTATCTTTCAAAATTCCCTTTCATCCAATCCTTTTATTCTGGTGGTAGAGATGAAAAGAAGAGATATGAATCTTTAAATAGCATAGTAAAGTAGAAAGTTAGGAAAAGAGATGCATTTTTAAGTAAGGAAGTATAGCCATTTATTAAAATATCATTTGTATGAAGTCTACATTTAGAAAAATGTACATATTTCAGTCAAGTAACCTTTTATAATTTTAATTTACTATTAACAATAATATGTAGTAGGCAAAAGTATATCGATGTTGGTTATATTGACATTAAATAGATATGATGACTATATTGTTATAGTTTGAAGCTATTGTACTGCTAGATTTATATACATAATTAAAAGTATTATTTGTCTCAGTAAAATATTTAATGAAAATTGTTTATTTAAAAAACATATATTGTACTTATCTTTCAATACTTATATCCCAATATCTTCTGAACAAGAATTAAAATTCTTCCTGTTAAAAGTAGCAGAGCAGGCGCATACATTTGTCTCCTATGCCTGTTAAGACTTGGCTTTAAAAAAAAACGAAGATGTGCTAATAATAATAAACTCATAATAGACAAAAAGAATTGTGGAGAATTGAGGAGGTTAGGATAGGGGGGATAGAGGAGAAGTCATCATAAGTGAGAAATTTTCCCGCGTTTCTCTAAACAAGAAGAGGGTGGGAAATGACAGAGGGAGAGAGGACACAAATTGAATAACTGAAATTCTGAAGTGCAGAGTGAGGTTTCTTTTCATCAAACAAAGTGAAGACATATCTCTGAAGAAATTGAGCAAAGCTTCGGAGGGAGGAAAGCCATCTCTGTGCAGATGTCAGTGTCGTTTGGCAGTGCCTGAGCCGGGAAGACCAGTGCCATACCAGTTCAGCTTCTGGTCCCCACACCCACGCTGCGCTCTGCGCTGTAGGGTAACGAGTCAGAATTTACGCTCCCAGAAGGTACATCAGAGAAAGATTTTTCTTACACAAATCTACACCACTTATCAAATTTTTTAAGAAGTTAGCTCTGCGACAGCTATTTTCTATGGTTATTGGATTTTTAAAATATTCCACTGTAGAGGTCAGTTTGAGAAATATATATCATCCTAGAAAATTAATTATATTATCCCTATTTTAAAATATACTCTCATGTAGTTCGATCAAGTAGTAAATTTTGATTAATTTTCTCTGTATCTATAATTACTTCCCCATCTTTATTTTTTATATTTATATTTGTTATTTTTTCCTCTTATTTTGATCAGGCTAAAGTTGTAACTTTTCAATTAAGCAGTTATTTAATTTAGTTATTATTTCAAGTCTCTTTCATTTTTCTAATTCATTGATTTCTGTCATTATTTTTATTATCTCCTTACTTTTTTCCTTATGTTGAATTTGGCATTTTTCTAGTTTCTTGAATTTCAAAGCTCATTCATTTGAGTCTTTCTTCTTGATTTATATATGTATTTAAAACAACACGATTTCCTCTGAGTAGAGCTTTAGATAGTGTCCTATAATAATAAAAATATTCTAAGTATTTTGAAATTAAAGATTTGATAAAAGTTTTGCTGTCTTAAAAATTTATGAGAGATTAAAGAAAAAGATTTACTTATTTTTCATCCACTTCATATTTCACAGTTAAAAGAGGTAAATCAAAATCTTTCTATCATATTCAATTTTTATGCTTATTTTTCTTTATAAATTTTGATTTGTGGAAAATAAATAAAAAAGATAATATA
>NW_011889189.1:645185-647545 GCF_000151845.1 Pteropus vampyrus
ATTCTGGGTTTGGCTGACCCATTGTTGGATCAACTTTGCTAATGCATTTAGTGTAACTTGAAATATAAAATCCACTTCTGTTTACTTAAGCAAAAACAAAATAAAATACAGTTTCCTCTCTCAAAGGAAAGCAAAGATGAAATATATATATATGTATTGAAAGAATAATATTAGTAGCTCACGATATAGCTACTAAAAAAAGGATAAATAACTAAAGCTAAGAAAGGACAGTAACGAGGGGTTCTCAGTATCTAAGTTGGCTAGTAACGAAGAGCCATCTCTTCAGGATGATGCTAGAAAAATCAGCTCCAAAGATTTCATTTTGGTCGCTCAAGGTTTATGATTAGGGTGTATGGAATCCTGTCAGTCAAAGTTGGCTAGTGGGCCTACCTCTTGCTCAGTGAAAGGGCATCTTGTTTTATAGTTTCACCAAAAGAACTTTCAATGATGGAGACATGGATCCACAAAAGCTGAGGAAATATTACAGATGAAGAGGTGTGGATGTTTGTCAGGAAATTATAACAGATAACAATGCTACTAGACTCACTACATTTATTTGTTTGTTGTGCTCCAGAGAGTAGTAACTTCACTTGACTTAATACAACATCATGCATCAGAATATTAGCACCTTCAGTTTGGCTATACATATCTGAAAACTCAAAACAGTGGCTTAAGTAAGATGAAATTTATTTCTCTCTCACAAAAAAAAGAGATAGTCGTCTAGGGCCATGTCACAGTTAGCTGGCTGCCTTGTATAGAGTCACTCTCAAGATGACTTCTGAAACTTCATCCATGAAGTCTGACCTTCAGGCCGTAGGAAGGAAGAGGGAGAAGGCAAAAGAACACACCTCCCGGCCGAGTCAGCTCCTGATAAAACAGCCTCCCCAGAAGTTGCCCATCTCAACTTTAAGTTATATCCCATTATCTGAAACATTGTCGCCTGACCATAAAGGTGACTGATTGGAAACGGAGTCTATTACATGAGTGCATTGTACAGCAGATATAATTAGAGTTCTAAACTAAAGAAGGAGAGAGTGAATACTGTCTACTATACTTAGAAATTACTTCTCTAATCTGCATAGTGCAGGGTTAATTTAGTGCAGCTAAAACAATCTAAGGGTTTTAAATGACTAAAGTTTTAGCAACCAATGGAGTCATTACGTTTAAAATGTTAAGTTTTCTTTTTCCTTCTTGCCAATCATTTGTACTTTTTTTTTTCTTAATTGGATGCTATTTTCAATCAGTACAATTGTCCTACAGTAAAGTTAGAGTCATATTCCACTGATTAGAGTTGTCTTCTAATGATTAATGAGCCAGTCTGAAATTCATACTGTGCTTATTTAAAACATGATAGCATCATTCAGTAATGAATTTTCAATAGAGTATTTATTTCCCGTTGCCATATTTCTAATCAAGTGCTCATATGCATAATGAAAGCTTCAAGAGAAACCTGTCTTTTTCCTTGTTTACAAGAAGAGTCATCTTAATGGCAAATCATGAGCATGTTGAGATGGATTAATTACTCAAATCTGAACATGTATTAAAATATTTCAAAGATTCATGAAATAGTAAAACACAGTGGTCTTTAAAATTCTAATAAGTGACATGAATTCAGATATGTAAGAAACCTTGAGCTTCATTTTGTCAACCCCTAATCCAATTCCATGACTATAACCACCAGTAGGTGATTCTCTAGCATCTTGTGGATGGCCTGCCGAAGCTGGAAACTTATCAGCACTGTGTCAGTCCCCTCTAGATGGCACTAATTGTTAGAACATTCTTTTATTGAGCAAAGCGACAATACATACTTTCCCCATCATCATCTTTAACTTTTTTCTCTCTCTGCTATGCTAGATATTTGTGTGATAGGTATTTATTTTAGACAAAGTAAACTGTCATAAATATTGACAGCCATACTAGAACAAAATTTAATTTCAGAACAAGATAGCGAAAGTGGTGAAAAGGTCACCAAAGAATTACGTAAGTCAGAGAAAGAGAGAAAGGGTGATGGATCAGGGAGGGACAAGGAAGCCTACTTGGATAGGTGAAATTTGAGTGGATACCGGAGAGAAGTGAGGGAAACTTCCATGCCCAGAGTTCAAGGTGGAGAAAATCAAAAATGGAGAGGTCACTGGGATAGGGCCTGAGCTTCGTGGGTGTGTTCAGAGAAAGTAAGGCAGAGCCGAGTGAGTGAGGAGAAACTGGTAGATAGTTAAGACAGAGAGACAGTGAGTAGGACCATGAGAGAGATATGAAATCTTTGCAAGATTTTAAGAAAAGCAGTAACATAAACTGTCTTAGTTTTAAAAGATCCACTCTGTCTGACATATCATAAGGCAAGCGGGGAGCAGAGAGACCAA
>NW_011889189.1:647595-658934 GCF_000151845.1 Pteropus vampyrus
TAGAACAAAATTTAATTTCAGAACAAGATAGCGAAAGTGGTGAAAAGGTCACCAAAGAATTACGTAAGTCAGAGAAAGAGAGAAAGGGTGATGGATCAGGGAGGGACAAGGAAGCCTACTTGGATAGGTGAAATTTGAGTGGATACCGGAGAGAAGTGAGGGAAACTTCCATGCCCAGAGTTCAAGGTGGAGAAAATCAAAAATGGAGAGGTCACTGGGATAGGGCCTGAGCTTCGTGGGTGTGTTCAGAGAAAGTAAGGCAGAGCCGAGTGAGTGAGGAGAAACTGGTAGATAGTTAAGACAGAGAGACAGTGAGTAGGACCATGAGAGAGATATGAAATCTTTGCAAGATTTTAAGAAAAGCAGTAACATAAACTGTCTTAGTTTTAAAAGATCCACTCTGTCTGACATATCATAAGGCAAGCGGGGAGCAGAGAGACCAACTAGGAGGCTGCTGCAATCGCTAAGTGGCAACATTGACTTATGCCAAGATAATACTAATGTATATGCGGTCTGGTTATACTTATGGCTCATAGAAGAAGCCTACATAATGCACTAATAAATTAGACATGCAAAAGGGAACAAAATATAATGAATCAGATGATTTAAATTTGAGCACCTGGAAGAACGACTGTACCACTTACTGAAGTGAGGAAATCTTGGGAAAGGAGTACGTTCATGCAGGGGAAAATCAAATACTTGATTTTTATTTTAATATGTCATTTAGGTGTCCAAATGGGGATACGGAGCAGGCAGTAGATATATGAGTTTGAATTCGGCAGAACAGCATTAGCCCAATGTCTTAAAGTCGTTGGACTTGCATGGCATCATCTACTCTGTTTCCGCCTTAATGTTTCAAGAGGGTCGAGCATGATGGTGCCAACTTTTCAGGTCTAAAGTCCAATGTTAATGTTATGGTCATAATTCCAAAGGCACACTGGAATTTTTTGTAAATTTATTTTTAGTTTGAAAATTGTGGCAATTCCCATAGTATACCCACTGCCTTCATTTCCTCAGCTGTTGGGAGTGTTGGGTGATGAGAGCTCTCGGTTATATCATACTTGGGGGGAATTGCTCTTTCTTTGGAGGGGCTGCTTTGTACATCTTTTCCTCTGAGTATAGATCACATCTAATAACTGGTTATTGCAGGAAAGGTAAAAAGGACTGGACTCTTTGCCTCAATTTAGGAACACTCTTGCACAAATGCATCATGGTTAAAGTCTTTCTTTTGCTCAATTCTTTTCCCTTGCTTTTTGGAAGTATTCCTGAGAGCATTCCCCAATAAACCTCTGACACCAAAATCTCCATCTCAGAATCTATTTCTCAGGGAGCCTGACTTAAGCCACACGTGTCTCACAAAAGTAAATATTCATAAATAAAGTGTTTTAAATTAAAAAAATAGACATACTATGGTGCAACCAAATTTGGTATTATGTACTATAACAATCCAAAAATACGGGTTAAAAAAGAACATTCAGTTGAACTATATTCTATTTAGAAAGATTTCAGTTTATATAGATTCATCTAGGTAAAATCAGAGTCTAGTGGCTACTATAGATTTTATTTGCTTTGTATTCTCTTTTAAAGTTTAATTTTAGATTTTACCGTAGATCATTATACTTAAAGGTCATTTTAACAGCAATTACATTTAAAAAACATTAAAAAAATTCAAAGTAAATAATGCTTCAATTGCAAAAATACCTCAAAACAACATGATACTTTCATTATTTTTATAATTCAAAAACTTCACAAAAGACACCAGGATTAAACTCTCAAAGCTTTTGTGCAAATTCTCATCTATCAATCAAATGCTCTCTTTCTGAACATGTTGTTTTTCATCATTTCAAAAAGTTGACATTTCTATCATTAAGATTAACTCATTTAAAAAATCTCTTCCCTTAACTTCCTGTATTCTTCGGTATTTTTTAAAACACTAAGAAATGGTCTTTTGATGGATTCAAATAGTTTACTTGACTGCTTGCAAACCAGCAAACTTTAAGAATCAGAAAGAATGTTTCTTCATTTTAATCTTAAGCAGCAAAACAAATTTGACTTTTAAATTTGTTAAGTAAATTTTCTTAGCTTTTATTATGTATTTACTAATATTGGTTTAAATTTTTTTTGGAAATCGGGAAGAAAGCATGACTAAACAATGAGACATATACTAGAAAACTCATGACTTAATTGCTTTTCAAGAACAACACCTCTGAACACAGAAACATCTTTTAACAACTTCCTGAAAAGTTGCTGACTTTTTTCTATTCTGTTCCTTTAGTATTTCAAACTTCAAATTCTTTTTTTTGTTGTTGATAGAGTAAAACTATATCTTAAGAGAGAACATGGACAATATATTTAGGTAATGTTAAAGCAAAATAGTGTAATTTCAAATTATATCTCATAACAATGAAAAATTGCTTTTCTAATCTTAGTATTAATGATTGAAGTGATTTTTAATATTTTAGAGATAAGTTTCAAGTTTAAACTGTCTGGCCAAAAGTCCAATGTAAAAATTTTTTTCTTTGTAATAAATCTGAGTAAGGAGATTACA
Source organism: Pteropus vampyrus (assembly GCF_000151845.1). Lineage (NCBI taxonomy): Eukaryota > Metazoa > Chordata > Mammalia > Chiroptera > Pteropodidae > Pteropus > Pteropus vampyrus. The sequence goes on from NW_011889189.1 coordinate 650,144, forward strand.
ACATGGATAAAATAAAATTTAGTGGATCTGTTATGTCATACATCTCTTAACTATTCTTACAAGTCATTTCTTCCTGTATAAATTAGATTTTGCTATTGTTTTCTTGACTCAAATTGTAAAATAGGAAAACTGTATCAGTTTCTTTACTCAAATTTCTTTACTCAATTCCAGTGGCCTAGAATGGCTTCATATGCCCATTCGAAACACAGCAAGTAGGAGCTGAATTAGATTTAGAACTGTTACCCATATGTGATCACGCAGAAGGGCATATTTCAGCATAGTGGTGGGAAGAACCTCCAAACAATAACAACTTAGAAAATGCAAATGAGCAGTGATTTACCATCCCCTGCTATGCTTAGATATCATCAATTAGTAAGAAACATTGTAGAAGAGACTACAGCACTAGAGGGTAAAAGATGTTTCATTCCAATTCTAGATTCTTTGATTTAAAGTAATGGCTTGTTTGACACTATCCCCCGCCCTTTCAAATGAAGAAGGCTTTAAATTTATATTGAAAAATTTTCATGTTGAAGCAGCAAATCCAGTTTGTCCAATTTTAGTCCTCCCAGTGATACCCAATTTGTTCATAGCTGGAGTCTATTGGCAGGTTTTCATTGTTTTCAAACTTGCTGTCATTGAGGTTGCTATGGAAGGATTAACCTTTGAGTCCATGAGGATGAGGCCCTGCCAGGCTCCCTCCACAATAACCTTCCTGGTTGCCCCGTGGAGAGTAACCATTGCAGTGCTAGTCAAAATATTTCCAGCTAAGCCATCTGTTGTAGGCATGATAATGACCCTGAAAATGACCATGCCCTAATCCGTGGAACCTATGAATATATGAATATGTGACCTTACATGGTGAAAAGAGACTTTTACAGATATGATGTTAACCAACTTGAGACAGGGAGATTATCCAGTTGGGCCCAATTTAATCATATGTGTCCTTAAAAGCTGATATTTTTAAACTGTTTTCAGAGATGAGAGGACAGAAGAAAGTTTAGAGATATACAATGTTGTAATCTTTGAAAATGGTGGAAGGGGGGCCATGAGCAAAGGAATATAGGTACCTTTAGAAGCTTGGAAGGATGAGGAAATGAATTCCCCTTTATAACCTCTAGCAAAGATAGCAGCCCTGCCAACATCTTGATTTTAGCTCAGTGAGACCTGTGTCAGATTTCTGACTTACAGAATTGTATAATTGGAAATTTGTGTTATTTTAAACCACTATATTTGTGGTAATTTGTTATGGAGGCAATAGAAAGCTAATACAGCATGAAGCCATATGACTTTACCTCTGCTAAAGAGGCTATGAGAAAGGCTGCTAGTGTACACAAACTTCAGAGTCCAGAGTAGAATTATCCTGCAGAAAATGTGTAGTTGAATCCTTTTACTGTCCTTTTGTTGTATAGATTTGAATATTTCCAAACAACCAAAAGGCATATTTAACAAGAATATTTGTAATAGATTTCGGAATGGTGACTCTGGGATATAGCAAGATCTGAAAGGACTTTTTGAATCATCGACTTACAAATATGATCTTGAGGATTGTTTTGGTTTAGTATATATAATATTGTTGTTATGTTTTCATTATTTAAAAATTTTCAATCCATCAAAGCCCAGAACAAATTTAGTAATCTATTGCTGAGAAGCCAGATGTGACAGTCTTTAGCATATCTATCTGTTTCAGCCAAAAGGGTCTTAGGCACATTTATAAAGTAAAATAAATATACTTTGGATGCCTTCTCACTCTCTTCTGTATTCTCCATTGCCTCTGGGTTATCTCACACCTAAAGTAGGGGCCTGCCATTGCATAAAGTTGACATTACTCTAAAATTATTCCATTCTTCACTCACTCTCTTCCTTTCTATAAAATCAAAATAGCTAGTACCTTAAAGTGCTTATCTTTAACACATAGGAAACTATCATATTAAAGTAATTCACTCTAAGGGTAAAAGTCTTAACCATGCAGTGTAAAGTTTAATGAACTAAGTACAACTGTAATCAATGGACCAGGCAGAGCCCTTAGGAAGGAAGGAATTTATTGCAAGTCCTTAGTTCCACCATGCAATCTTTAAGCAAGCATTTACTATCTGCTAATGTTCATAAAACAGCACTGAGGTTTAGGTTCAAAGACCATGGAGACAAAGCTTACTGAGTTCTGGCTTTGTCATTTAGTAGCTGTGACTGTGCTTCTCTTTCCCCATCTGTGAAATAAGGATAATGACAATGACTATCTCTTAAGCTTGTTTTGAGGTCTAAGTGATATCACACTTATTAACTGCTTAACACAGTGCCTAGCATAGAATAAGGACTCACTATACCATATCCATTAGTTATTCTCTAGTTCAGAATCAGGATAAGCCATTTTGTGAAGACACAGAAAAACAAAAATGGTGAAGACCTACACCCTGTGGAGCTTTCTCTCACCCTCCCAATTTTTCCTGCCTGTGAACAGACACCAGAAAAGTAACAGCTCACTTTAAAAAGTAAACTTACACATAGACTTTCCAAACAAATTTTACCATCAATGACAATAAAACCCATTACCAAAATTCTTGTGTAAACATACGTATTTGCTTATTTCCTTACAATTCTCATAGTTCAACGAAGAAATACAAAGGAAAAAATACATAACTAATTCATAGAATTTTTTCCCTTTAATCATAATATACTAAAGACATAAATGGAGGTAGTTTAGGAAAGATTATCTTTAAAAACATTTCTTGGTAGTCAAAAAAAGGAATATAAATTTTGGGAATATGTCTCTACATCTTCTCCAGAAATTCGAATTTGTTTAAGATACTTTCATCACTGCTATAAAATAGAGAGATGAAGCTAAGTGTAGGTGAGAATATCAAAATGATTTGGTGAAGATTGCTAGGTGCCCAAAACTATTGATTGCTAAATTCACAGAAATTAAAAAAACAAACAAAATAAAACCGAAAACTCCTGTTTTAATTTTTGAATAAAAAAAAAAAATAACACTATAACCCAAACTGTAAAGATAAGAAAATAATCCCCCAAAGACCCTCCATATTTCAGATAAGAAGAATTGCGATTTTTTCAAAAGTTAAACTTAGAGAAAAGCCTTATTATAATAAAAGCAGGTTTTCTCCTTAAGAGATACAATTCAGAAATGATTACCTTCCTTTACAGGATGCAACAATAGATATGACTGACAAGCATTCCAAAAGGTTCATTCTTCTAGCTGATTATCAACGGTTCCTTCCGGGAGTTGTTATATTTTGAGGTACTGTCATAGACTTATTGGAAAGAAGTAGAAATGTTAGTTCCTTGCGTCTGCAATTGCAGCAGGGATTACATGTCTGAATATCATGTCTAACAATATAATCTTTAGAATTTTTTTTATCTGTATGGAGAAATGGAGATTTATCTCAATTAAATATTTATGATAAGACTATAGAATATCAGGACAGTGCTTTATACATTCAATCTTACTTAACTTCTTATCATTGTGAATAGATATTTACTATTGTAAACAGTGAATTGAGCATTTGACTAGCATGTACAATTCAAATGTAATGCCATTATTTATATTAATATTTTTTTGAGCAGAAATTGAATAAGTATACCTTGTAACATGACAGAATAAATCTAACTCTTAGAAAACCTATATTCTGCTAAAAGGAAGATGTGAACCTGTATAAATTTAAAGTTAATCAATCCTTCCTAGGATAAATGAATTTACAATAATAACAAACTGGGCATGTCTGATCCACATAGAAAGATGTTATCTTTCTAGGAGTAAAACTTATAAATTACTTAACATGATATCTAGTACATGGCAGACACTCAGTAAATCTTAACTATATTATCATTTAGAAGTGATATTTGATTTTGAGTTGCAAAGATCTAATAATAAGGGGCTTAAAAAATACATTAACTTTTCTCTCATGTACAATGGAGTTCAGAGGCAGGCTGTTCAGCGCTGACATATTGACTCCATTATATTAACAATATCTTAGAATACTTCTATTTTCTGCTTTGCTATTCTTAACAAAAACTTACATCCTTAGAACCACTTCATGTTCACAATATAGCTGCCATGATCTTACCTACTAATAGAAGAAGGAAAAATCTAGTTGTGCAAAATGATGAGGGCCAGCTGAATCCATGTCATTTTAAAAAGTCTTCCAGAGTCCAAACCAACAGCTTTTGCTCGAATATCATTGTCCTGAACACGGTTACATGCCTTCCCTTTTCTTTAAGGTAAGGAGGGAAATGTATTTTAACTGAATGCATTGCCAAACCTAACAAAATCAAAATTAAAAAAAGAAGGGAAAATTGGATTTGGATAGGCCAGTAGTCTTTCCCACTGTTATTATTATGATTAGAATTATTAGGAGGCCCACAAATAAAAGAGTCTTTTTTCAGTGGTTAGTTTCTCTACGTGACTATGATATTGCCCTCTCAGCAATGTACTAGAGCCAGTTTTTACTGACTTGCAAGAACCAACTGATAAATATTCAAGAATTTTGTACGCTAGTAATTAAATACAGCCATTCTTAAAAAATAAATAATATAAATGTAATTAAATACATTATTTTAGAAACAAAGATAGTAAATATGTAAACCAGATAAATTTCTAATTATTTTACTATAGCTTACTATTAGCTCTGACCTTGAGGTTATGCACATCTATTGTATCTCTATGGTGAAAATGCTATATGATGGAAACCTACATAATGGTGTGCTACCATGCATCTCTTCTGGTACCATGCATCTCTTTCCCAATTCCGCATGTAGTGATACCACTTTGGCATCTTAAAACTGATCATGGAGGAGAATATTTATACCATGGAAGTTGACAAATACTAAAATGTGGCCCCTTTTCCTGGAAAGTAAGTTGTAAATATTTACCAGCACACTTTTGTCTTATATTAACAAAAAATAGTTTGCTATATTAATGCTGGCTAGTATAGAGATCAGGGTAAGGTAAGGACAAATTTAATATGCTTCACTAACATAATCAGATCCAGAAGGTTAACCAATGAACACATTAAAAGAGGGAAGAAACTGTTCTTCCTCTATTCATGTCTTGTAACAACTCTCATGAGAACACCAACAAGGCCAGCCAGATATTTCAGCTCTGAGCTAGAGAAGAGAATTTTTTTGTAACTAATTTCTTGGAGGCAAAGGAAGAAACTACTACTTGTTTTCCCCAAGGACTAATAAGTTTGTTTATGTCCCTTTGAGTTTTGAATACTCATCAAAAAAGAAAAAGGTACTTTAAAAAAATTCTGCTTCACTGATTGTCACTCTAGAGGGTAAGAAAATGAGACATTTTGGGTGAATAAACATGTGATATTAAGCAGAAAATTAATGAGACAATACAGTGGGGATAATTTTAAAAGAGTGATTTTTTTTTTTTACTTCTTTTCTCTATTTAGTATTTAAATTAAGCCTATTAAATTAAAGCTCTTGTTTTTTTTAACTTTCAGTGCTTTATCTTTCGCTATCTACAATTGTGTGTAAACTTTCTGTCCCACTGGAGTTCAAGGTGGTGCTAGAGAGATCTAAAGGAGAAAGTAATTTGACAGCCAAGTCCTTTGGTGAGGCTACTGGGAAGCAAGCATTCCTTATTGCTGAGGTAAGTGTGAATTAGTATGATCTTTATGAAGGACAATTTTGACAACATTTATCGAAATGGCAAATGCACGTAGCCTTTGACCCAGCAATTCCACTTTTGCGAATATATTCTACAGATATACTTGTACATATGCTAAATGCTATAAGTTCAGATTTATTTGTTGTACTTTTGCATAACAGGCAGTGGTTAGAAACAACTCAAAATTTATCAATAAGCAGTGGCTAAATAAATTATGACTTACTTTTACAGTGGAGTACAATGTATCTGTTAAAAAAAGTTCTAGGAACTATATAGTGGGAAAAACTGTGTGAAAGCGTATGTCTAATATATCTTTTGTGTAAAACAAGGAAAAATAAAATTCTATATTTGTATCTTTTTGAAAATGCATAACTCTGGAAAGGTCCACAGAATCTAAGAATATAGGTTTCTATGTGAAAAGATGGGGCGGGGGTTCTGGTTAAATGAGGAGCAAAGTTGGAAGGAAGGGAACATTTTTGTTACTTTTTAACTTTTATAGTTATTAATTTTTTGAGACATATAAACATGATCTAATTTTAAAAAATCTTAAACCCATATACGTAGCTTGCAATGCTTAAAGAGAAAGAAACTTGCCCTCCATCAGCAGAGATGTTGTTCAGTCTAATTTGATGAGTTCTAGCTGTTAGATGAAGGGACCGTTTGTAGAAATGTGCTGGTTTAAGGAAATCAATACTGGAGAGCGAGGCACTAAGGTACCAGCAAGAGCAGGATGCCAGAACCACTGCTGGGTCAGGCTGGGAGGGTGCAGAGGGTGGAGCCGTCATTGAGGAGCAGCAGGGTCAAGGGCTCTAACTGTACAGTTCAGCTACTGTCAGACACAGTGGGGCAATGAGAAGCAAAAAGAATCAAGATCCCAACCTTTCCATCCTCCATACGTGATCTGCTAGCACCAAAGAGAAACCAGAGAATAAGGAAGCACGGGGCACACTCTGCATAGTGGTCAACTTCCTTAGGGACAAAGGGGAGAGAAGGGTGGAAAATGAATCCAGGTGACAAATAAAAATTTACTAGTATAGGGTATTAGGATAACAGTTTGCATCGTGGGTCTGTGTGTAAGTCCACCCATGTGTGCTATATAAGTTAGTTAAAAATGGTCCCTATATATTGGCTCTTACGTTATTTACTTCTTCACAGCAGGCTAGGATCTTTAGCTCAAATCCTGCCAGCACCAAATGCAAATTTTTACATATCCAATTGGTTTAAACATAGTTCAAGGAAACATATTTTTAGCCATTTAGAGACCGGCTGCTTTGTATATCCTGTTAAACTGCACCCAACATCTGCTAGCCATAGATAAGACAAACCCTGGGGCTATAGAAGACCCCACATCCTGCTGCCCCTTGAAACTCTCTGACTAGAGTTTACCCACTTTGAGACTGAGTGACATCGCCCAGACATGTAAATCTCCTCTCTGATTCCCCTCTCCCCAGGAGTTCCCTTGCCCTCTTCCCATGTGGGTGATGGCCCCATCCTGTTGTCTCTGGAAGGTCTCCTTCTGTGAAGGACTTCTGGTCTCATGTAACCCATTAAAGCAGCACCCAAGATAGCTCATTGTAATTCACCGCCACCTTGTGGTCATGTTTTTTTCCTTGATTGGTCATGAAATCCTGTAATTTATCAGTGTGCTCACACATAGATAATGACAATATAACCGCGTAGCTGGTGTTTAGATAATTCTTCATAAATTATTCCATTTAGTTTGTAAAATAACTTGTTGGTTAAAGTCTATTACCTGGACTCAAAAGTTAAGTGCTTGTCCAAGGTCTAAAGGTCATGGTGAAGCCAGGATGTAAACTCTGGCAGTTTCTGACTTCAAATCCTCATCCTTCCTTTATTCTATACATAAAACTCTTCTTCAATCCCCTTAACACCCTCATTTTTTTTCTACCTTTCCACTGCACAATATTTATTATTTTATACTCTTTTTTTCAAAGGGGACAATAAGATGATACTCTCAGAGGTTTGCCTGATGCCCAGAGTTCAGCAGGTTCATGAGAAAAGCAGCTGGAGACCTTCCAAATTTTCTGATTCTAGCCACGTTATATATTACTTTAAAAAATCTTCCACTCTAAAACTCTTTACATATATTGTGTAAAATGCTCTGAACTTCTTTTTACATGCAAAGCTTGGCTCATAAGGTGGAGAAACACAAGTCTGGGGAATAAGAGACAAAGCCAGAGGCCATAACAATTGAAAGCATCCCTGCTGAATACATCTTCCAAACTCTTCATCCCAAAGACTTGGCTTTTTGCAGTTACACACAGGACAGCAAATCGGGTCTTAGAGAACTCAAAGCAGGCATTAGGAACTGAGTCTCCATATAAACCTGAGAGTCATGAAGGACTACATTTTCAGAGAATGATAGGCTTGTAAAATTTGCTCACTCGCAAAGAGAAATAATAAGGTAATTTGTCATTCTTGTTGTAGGTTCTAGGTAGAAGTAATTTGGGGTACTAGGATTCAATTTTCACTTTCCTGCATGGTCCAGGAAATTCCAAACTAGGCAAGTAACTGTGTATGGTTCCAGATTGGTAGCAACCCAGACACCTGGTAGAAGCAAAAGCAATTGTTCTCTGGAGAGAAGACCAGTTATCAGAGATTTCTGAATTTCCACATATAAAGCCTAGTTATTCAACAGGAGTTCACAATCAAAAAATTACAAAGCATATATGAGAAATAAGATCACAATGAACAAGAACTAGTGAAACCAAGAAACAGTCAAACTTGATTCCCAAGGACTTTGGTTATTCAAATTATTGGATATAGAATTACACACACATACGAACACACACACACAATTATTGGATAGAAAATAATATAATGTGTTTAAAATTTCCAGAAGATTTGAGGTGAGCATAACTTCCCAGTTCTTGATTTGTTGCAGAAAGGATAAAGAGATTTTGTTATTTACTCTTCTAGTGACTAATTGGAATGTACTTTCTTTTTAATGTTATAACTGAGGGATGAAAATTTAAAAAAAATCATAAAACAAATGAAGTCTACTTTGAGACTAAAATTATAATACTAACCCACAAACATAATTTAAACGTAGTTTAGTATTAGTCTCACAGCTTGCTTGATCTCATTTTTCTGTCTGTAAAATAAAAATTTTAAACCATACTGTGGGGAAAAGGAGAAAAT
>NW_011889189.1:660689-669685 GCF_000151845.1 Pteropus vampyrus
GCTGCTCACCATTCCCTGCCATGTGGCTTTCTCCACAAGATGGCAGTTTGTTTCTTCAAGGCTGGCAGAAAAACATCTGCTTTTCCTTGGAATAGCTCTCTCCTGTTTGTCTCAACAGAATCTTATATAACTTAATCTGACAAAGAACTGGCTACCTTTATATTCATATGTCCTACTACACTCAAAGGGTCAGGATTATAGAAAGGTCGTGTGTATTATATATACTGTATAGCAGAGAGTGGGAGTCTTGAGAAGAGAGGAAGAGAGGGAGAGAGAGAGAAGAGAGAGGAAGAGATAAATTGAAACTGAGATGGATTTGGCTTCAAAGTATTTGTCCAGAATTTTGAAAACAGAAAACCTATAATAAAAAAAAGCTTTAATATATATCTACATGTAAGTTTTATTTGTTTTTTAAATTTTGTTTTATATAAGGGGAGAAAACCAAATGTACCATATGTTTGCAGTGACTTGGGGCTTCTAAAAACCCTAATATAGTAGGTCTTATTTGGGATCAACTATTTGACAGTTTTGATTCTCTTTTTTGTGGATACCATTAAAACAGAAAGACTTTGAAGTGAACTGATGCATACCCTTTCCATACCACAGAAAGAAAAACGTTAATTTTTTTGTGTATTACAGAGAAACAGCTATTGCCATCTAATGATGGCATTGAAAACTGTAGTAGGTTCTTATTTTCTTTAATAAGCATCTAGAATTTTTATAGCACATTGGACTACATAAAAATGTGTCAGTTTAATATATAAATGATATTAAAATAAAAATTTTGGCAATAATAAATATGGAAACATCTATACATATCATTAATTCAGTATTATAAAATTATAGGACTTGGACAAAGTTTATGCCTCATATTAATACCTGACATGAATAAGTTGTGATGAATGTTTTCATGATGCTATTTCTATTATAATAAAAGCATAATATGACATGAGAAAATTATTTTTTTATGACTTCAGCTAAGTTTTTTCAATTACATTGAACAAAATCTACTAAATACCTAAGGTTAATTACTTTTACTTTACCATGAAATAAAATCTAAATATTTGATAGAGGCTTTATAATTATTGTTCTTCATGTATTTAAATATTCCATGAATTTTGTTTTCTCTTGGGAAATATATTTAAAATGTTTAGTTAAAACTAAAGTTTACTGTATAATTTAAGATAAATCAGAAGAATATCAAAGTTAAGTAACCAGTCAGTATAATGATTTAATTGGGGTGTGATGATCATTAATATTCAGGATATGCCCTCTAAAAAGCCAGCAGATAGTTGCCCACCTAGTGTAATTTGTAGGTTGCCCAAATTATTGCATTGTCATATTGCCAAATTTTACCTTGTAAGAATGTCAAGTTATTTTTCCTGAGTTAAAGTGAAAGTTACTCTTTAAGATTGCTAAGTATATTATGCTTTTGTTCATGTGTTTGCGTTTATTGTGTCTTGTTGACGTTTCTGCTCTTTGGAAGAGGAACATGGGACAGAAATTTTTCCTGAGTAGTCAAGAAAGAAACCTAATCCTGACTGTGGGGCTTTACAGGGTAGGACAAGTGAGGAAGGAAGTGTCCAGTTTGAGAGTTCACCCTCTCTGGCACTGAACTCCTAGGGGAACCCAAGTGAAGGGGGGAAATTTGAGGGTGACTTTAAGTGCATAGGGAGATCGTTTACCGACTATGCCTTATAAAAGACTAGGTGGTAAAAGACTAGGATTTGGTGTCAAAAGACATCCATGTTGTAAACGAAAAAGAGTCCGTAATAAATCTGACAAGTATTGACCAAAAGTAACCTCACAGAGTGATTTGATCATAAATTCCTAACTGGCCAGGTCATAGTGGGTAGTCACATCCAAGGCATATAAATTCTATAGTGAAAGGTTTATCTTTGCCTCAAGCCAGCCCCATCCGTTGTTCTTGTGCATCTAGGTTAACACACATTTGAAATGCCAAAGTAACCCTCTTTTTCAGACCTCTCTGAGGGGTAACCACCCTCAAAGGAGCACATAATCTTATAAACTATCCTGTTATCTAGTCATAGAGATTCTCTGACTTTGTTTTTCCTGCCTTCATGTAATCTTTATATTCCTGTTTTAATTCCAAATGTATAAAAGAAACTACAAAACTGTTATTCACCAGCACATTTGAGACCTTGATTCCCAGCATGTCAGCAGTTTGGCTCAAATAAACTAAAATAAACTCATAAAAATTCTCTACAGTTTTGAACATTCTTATGTCTGCAATGTGTTGGTTCTACAACCTTAACTTAGTTATCAATTAATCTTATCAGCCTTGCTTTATTTATAAAATAGAAATAACAATATTGATATAAAATGCGTACAATTGATAGCTCACATAATAGCCAATCCTTCCCTTTAGTTGCTACAAGTTAGTCTTTAATTAGACTTTAAGTTGCTATAATTAGTCTTAGCTAATTATATACCACTGGTCTAAGTGGGGCAATAACTAGGAAATTATATGGTTGGAGAGAGATTTTAATTTTTTTAAAGGTAGAAACTTGAGTATATTTAAATGCTGATTTGAAGAATGCTTAGGAGAGGAATATATTGCTATTTACTTCACATAAGTCAACACTGATCCCTGAGGTTAACTTATCTGATGTATAGCAAGCTGGAAAGACATTCAAATTTATAGCTTTATCTGCAGGAGAGATTGGCACTTAGTGTTAATTACTCTGACTAGTGCAATATTTTAGGGTCAGAAAAAATTTGGCAAATATTTCATGACCTCTTATCTGTAAACTGATGAATTAAAATATATACTTTCAAAATGAGAAAGAAATTTTCATTAGGATAAATAAATAGAAGAGATCCCAGCCTCAATTAGAGAAAATAAAAACCTATTGATTCCAATGATCAAAATGTATTAGAAGCATTTGTTCAGGAAGTTGTGAGCTTTCTGTGTTTGAAAAACCACTGGGATTAAAAACAGTTTTTCATAAATAATTTATAATTATTTTTCTCTCCAGGTCAAAAGGAAAACAATCGGCAATTATAAAAGTGGGCTGCTGGACCAGCCATCCAGAATTCTGCCAACTGGTTTGGATTAGGTGTCTTGAGTTACTTAGGAAAAGGAACACTGTCATCAAGATTTGAATTCTCTGGCATCTTTGGTCATAATCTTTTATTTCATTTCTGATTTGGTTCTCCATCAAGTTGCCCTAGGCTGCCCAGGCTGCTGCTATACCAAGTTATCATAGACTGGGTGGCATAAACATTTATTTCTTACAATTCTTAAGGCTTGGAAGTCCAAGATTAAGATACTGCAGATTTAGCTCCTGATAAGGGCCTTCTTCCTGGTTTCAGACTGACATTTTCTCTCTGTACCTACACATGGTAGAGAAAGAAAGCTCTGGTGTCTCGTCCTCTTCTTATAAGGGTAATAATTCCATCATGAGAGCTCTACCCTCATGACCTCATCTAAACCTAATTACCTCTAAATTTTCCTTCAAACATTGTTTTTCTTTTAATTTTTACTTTTTTTAATTTTTATTTTTCAATTAGAGTTAATATTCAACATTATTTTATATTAGTTTCAGGTATACAGCATAGTCGTTATATAATTTAAAGGTGATCCCCCAATTAGTCCAGTAATCACCTGGCACATATGTAGTTATTACAATATTATCGACTATATTCTCTATTCTGTATATCACATCCTCATGACTATTTTGTAACTATCAATTTGTACTTCTTAATCCTGTCAGATTTTTCACCTAGCCCCCAAACCCCTTCCCATCTGGCAACCATCCGTTTGTTCTTTGTATCTATGAGTTTGTTTCCATTTTGTCAGTTAGTTAGTTAGTTTATGTATTTATTTAGGCGAAGCAACCCTTGGTTGACCTCACAGATTGCAAGGACCTTGTCAGCTTACAATCCTTTATTTTTTTATATTTTACACCTACAGCCACACCTGGTTTTCCTAGATGGTGTAGCTAGTACTAACCAGGCCCGACCCTGCTTAGCTTCCGAGATCAGATGGGATCAGGCTTGTTCAGGGTGGCATGGCCGTAGACTGTTAGTTTATTTTGATGTAGTCCCATTTGTTTATTTTTTCTTTTATTTCCCTTACCCAAGGAGATATATATATCTCTCTATATAAATATTACTAAGAGCAATGTCAGAGAGTTTGTTGCTTATGTTTTCTTCTAGAAGTTTCATGGTTTGCGGGCTTACATATAAGTCTTTAATCCATTTTGAATTTATTCTTATATATGGTATAAAAGGTGATTTAGTTTCTTTTTTTTTTACATGCACCTGTCCCATTTCCCAACACCATTTATGAATAGACTATCTTTACTCCATCGTATATTCATGCCTACATTTTCAGAGATTAAATGACCATGTAGGTATGGATTTATTTCTGGGCTTTTTATTCTGCTTCATTGATCTATGTCTGTTTTTATGCCAATACCATGCTGTTTGATTACTATAGCCTTGTAGTACAGTTTGATATCAGGTAATGTGATACTTCCAACTTTATTCTTTCTCAAGATTCCCGTGGCTATTCAGTGTTTCAGATAAATATTAGGATTACTTGTTCTAGTTCTGTGAAAAATGCCAATGGTATTTTGATAGAGATTATTATAGCCTTGTAGTGTACTTTGATATCAGGTAGTGTGATACCTCCAACTTTATTTTTCTTTCTCAAGGTTGCCATCGCCTTTCGAGGTCTTTTATGATTCCATATAAATTTTTGAAATTTTTGTTCTAGCTCTGTAAAAAATGCCATTTGTATTTTGATAGGGATCGCAGTGAATCTATAGATTGCTTCGGATAGTATGGATATTTTAACGATGTTAATTCTTTTTATCATGAGCATAGTATGTGCTTTCATTTTTTGTACATTCTTCAATTTTTTTCTTCAACGACATAATTTTCTGAGCACAAGTCTTTTACCTCCTTGGTTAAATTTATTCTTAGGTATTTTATTGTTTTTGATGCAATTGTAAATGGAATTGTTTTCTTAATTTCTCTTTCTAATTGTTCATTATCGGTGTATAAAAATGAGACCAATTTTTGAATATTACTTTTGTATTGTGCTGCTTTACTTAATTCATTTATCAATTCTAACAGTTTATTTTTGGCAGAATCTTTAGTGTTTTCTATGTATAGTATGTCATCTGCAAATAATTACAGTTTTACTTCTTCCTTTTCAATTTGGAGGCCTTTTATTTCTTTTCCTAGTCTGAATGCTGTGGTTTGGACTTCCAATACTACCTTGCATAAAAGCGATACAAATGGACAACTTGCCTTGTGTCTGATCTTACAAAAAACACTTTTTAGCTTTTCCCATAGAGTGATGTTAGATGTGGGGTTGTCGTATATGGCCTTTATTATGTTTAGGTATGTTTCCTCTATTTTCACTTTGCTGAGAGTTTTTAGCATTAATGGATGCTAGATTTTGTGAAACATTTTTTCTGCATTTATTGATATGATTGTGTGATTCTTAATCTTCAGTTTGTTAATATGGTGTATTCCAATCAATTGATTTGCAGATGTTGAATCAAACTTGCATCCCATGAATAATTCCAACTCGATCATGGTTTATGATCTGTTTAATGTATTGCTGAAACAGGTTTGCTAATATTTTGTTGAGGATTTTTGCGTCTTTGTTCTTCAGGAATATCAGCCTATAGTTTTATTTTTTGGTAATGTCTTTATCTGGTTGGGAAACAAGTGGCCTTGTAGAATCAGCTTGCGAGCCTTTTCTCCTTTTGACTTTCTTTGAAAAGTTTAAGAAGAATAGGTGTAAATTCTTTGAATGTTTGGTAAAATTCATCTGTGAAGTCACCTGGTCCAGGACTTTTGTTTGTTGAGAGTCTTTTGATTACTATTGGATTTCATTAATAGTAATAAGTCAATTCAGATTTTCCGTTTCTTCTCGATTTAGTCTTGGGAGATTGTATAATTCTAGGAAAGAATCCATTTCATCCGGATTGTCTAATTTGTTGGCATATAATTAATTGCTTATAGTATTTTTTTATAGTCTTGTATTTCTGTGGCATCAGTTGTCACTTGTCCTCTTTCATTTCTTATTTTATTTATTTGGAACCTCACTCTTTTTTTCTTAATGATTCTGGTTAAAAGTTTATCAATTTTATTTATCTTTTCAAAGAATTAGCTTTTGGTTTCATTGGATCTTTTGTATTGTTTTTAAAACTCTATTTGGTTTATATCCACTTTGATTTTTATAATTTCCTTCCTTCTACTGACTTCAGGTTTTGCTGCTTTTTCCCCCTAGTTCTTTAAGTGTGAGGTTAGATTGAGATTTCACTTATTTCTTGAGGTAGACCTTATTGCTATGAGTTTCCCTTTTAAGACTGCTTTCCCTGTATCCCATTTATTTTGAATCATTGTGTTTTCATTTTATTTGTCTCAAGGTATCTTATGATTTCTCCCTTGATATTATTTTTACCCATTCATCATTTAGTAACATGTTGTGTAGGCTGTATGTGTATGTGCATTTTTTGTTTTTGTTTTCTTCTTCTTGATTTCTAGTTTCATATCATTGTGGTTGGAGAAGACACTTGATATGATTTCAATCTTATTAAATTTATTGAGACTTGTTTTGTGGCCTAACATATGGTCTATCTTGGAAAATGTTCCATGTGCACTTAGGAAAAATGTATATTCTGCTGGTTTGGGGTGAAATGCTCTAAAAATACCAATTAAGTCCATTTATTCTACTGTTATTTTTAAGGCTGCTGTTACCTTGTTGATTTTCTGCCTAGAAAATCTGTCCATTGGTGTCAATGTGGTGTTAAAGTCCCCAACTATGACTGTATTATTGTAGATCTCTCCCTTTATGTCAGTCCATATTTGCTTTATATATTTAGGCGCTCCTATGTTGGGTGCATAAATGTTCACTAGGGTTATGATCTCTTGTTGGATTAGATTATCATTATGTAATGTTCTTCTTTGTCTCTTATTATAGTCTTTGTTTTAAAGTCTATTTTGTCTGATGTAAGTATTGCTACTCTATCTTTATTTTAACTTCCATTTTCATAAAATATATTTTTCCATCTTTTTCTTTTAGTCTGTGTGTTTTTCAATCTGAAGTAGGTCTCTTGTAGACAACATATGTATGGATTTTGTTTTCTTATCCATTCTGTTATCTCTATATCTTTTGATTGGAGCATTTAATCCATTTACATTTAAAGTGATTATTGATAGGTACATATTATTGCCATTTTATTATTCGTATTTATGTCTTTCCCTCTTCTTTTTCTTAAAAAAGTCCTTTTAATTTTTCTTGTAATACTGGCTTGGTGGTGATGAATTCCTTTAGCTTTTTCCTGTTTGGGAAACTCTTTATCCAACCTTCAATTTTAATTGATAGCTTTGCTGGGTAGAACAGTCTTGGTGTAGGTCCTTGCTTTTTATCATTTTGAATATTTTGTGCCAATCCCTGCTGGCCTGCAAAGTTTCTGTGAAGAAATCAGCTGAATGTCTTATGGGAGCGCCTTTCTAGGTAACTATGCTGCCTTTCTCTTGTTGCTTTTAGGATTCTTTGTCTTTACCCTTTGCCATGTTAATTATAATGTGTTTTAATGTGGGCCTGCTTAGGTTCATCTTGTTTGGGGCTCTGCACTTCCTGAACTTGTATGTCTATTTTCTTCACCAGGTTAGGGAAGTTTTCCATCATTATTTCTTCAAATAGCTTCTCAATCCCTTCTTCTCTTTTGTTTCTAGTACCCCTATGATATGAATGTCATTATGCTTATGTTGTCCCAGAGGTCCCTTAAAACTATCCGCATTTTTTTAAATTCTTTTTTCTTGTTGCTGTCCTAATTGGGTATTTTCTGCTACCTTGTCTTCAAAATTGTTGATTTGATATTCTGCTTCGTTTAATCTACTGTTGTGTCCTTCTAGTGTATTCCTGTTCATCGAACTAGTGTTTTGAACTCTGTATCTGGTAGATTGCTTGCCTTTATTTCATTTAGTTCTTTTTCTGGAGTTTTCTCCGTTATTTCATTTGGGATGTGTTTCTTTGTTTTCTCATTTTGTCTGCCTCTCTGGGCTCATTTTTATTTATTAGGTAGATTTGCTATGGCTCCCAGTCTTGGCCAGGTGGGCTTATGTAGTAAGTGTCCTGTGTGGCCCAGTGGCCCGGTCTCCCTGGTCACCTGTTCCGAGGGCTCCAGGAATGTTCTTTAAAAGGGTCATGTGTGCTCTCCTGTTGTAGTTAAATCTTGATCGCTGTTGGCATGTCAGTGGGTGGGGTTGACTCTTAGGTTGACTGGCTCTGAAGATTGGTCATACCCACTACATATGAACTGTTGAGTGTGGGTTAATAGGATTCATCCCAGTGGGCTCCTATTCCTGTTGAGACCACCCTCAGGGTGTGCCGCTTGTAGGGCTAATCAGGTGGTGCTCTGTTGTGGTCTTATGCCAGCCTTTGGGCGTATTAGTTCTGGGCACCATGGGAGGGGCTCCTGTGCGGGTCACGGTGAGCTGCTCCCTGTGATAGCCTAGGGCTACCTGGTAGGAGCTGCAAAGCGATTTCTGGTTGGTTGATGCCTGTGCTGGACCTGGATGCACATGGTAGAGGTCCTGTGAAGAACTGCATCCGTCGCTACAAGTATCAGGCCTAAGGCAGCTTAGCAAATAGCTTAGGCACCCCATAGCTTCCTGATAGCAGCCTGTAAGGTTCAGCAGCTCAAAGAATCTCAGGTGGTACATGAGTTAGGTGAGAAGTGGTCCAATAAAGTCACCAAGGTGGGGCAAGTGGTTTTGTCCAGGTTGGTGCAGATTCAGTCTTGGTGCATGTGCTGACTCTATGGCCTCATGCAAAGTCTCAAATCACTCTGAGTCTAGCGGTCGCTAGCCTCGGGCCCGCAGACCCCAGAGATTTTTTTCAAGAAATAGTGCAACTTGGTCTTGGGTTGGTTGCCTGCCACCTGAATTGTATTCAGACTTTCACAAGCTGAGGCCTATTGAGTGATGCTAAAAGAGCCTTCAGC
>NW_011889189.1:670015-673102 GCF_000151845.1 Pteropus vampyrus
CTCAAAGAATCTCAGGTGGTACATGAGTTAGGTGAGAAGTGGTCCAATAAAGTCACCAAGGTGGGGTAAGTGGTTTTGTCCAGGTTGGTGCAGATTCAGTCTTGGTGCATGTGCTGACTCTATGGCCACATGCAAAGTCTCAAATCACTCTGAGTCTAGCAGTTGCTAGCCTCGGGCCCGCAGACCCCAGAGATTTTTTTCAAGAAATACTGCAACTTGGTCTTGGGTTGGTTGCCTGCCACCTGAATTGTATTCAGACTTTCACAAGCTGAGGCCTATTGAGTGATGCTAAAAGAGCCTTCAGCTGAGAGGGCTGGGTGGGGCTGGTTGCCTAGCCACTAATGTGCATCCAGCAGTTTGCAAGTTGGGTGGGGCGGGGTCTCAGGGAGTCTCTGGGGTGGAGAAAGTAGATCTCACCAGGCCAATGAAGATTCAGATTTGGCCATGTTGGGGGAGGGCTCAACACAGACAAGATGACGTTCACCTGCAGGCTGCACTTGAGAAGGGCTCAACAAAGGGACAATGGTGGCTTTCCCTCCACCTCTTGCTCTAAAGCCACACAACTTAGTCTTTCTCTGCATGTCTCTGGTACTTCCTGAGCTGCTGTTCCTCCGCTGGAGCCCAGGTAAGTGCCTTCTGGCAAGTGGACTATCAATAGTGGACTTTTGAGTTTATAGTAGATCTGTACACAGGTTCCTTTAAGGGGATGTCTGGGTTTCCAGCAGCCTTTCTTCTCACCTGGGCAGTCAGAATTCCCATTGATTTTTACAGCTAGATTTTGTGGGGACTCCTTTTACTGGCACTGGAACCCTGGACTTGGGGGCCTCGGTGTGGGGTTGGAGCTCCTTGCTCCTCCAGGAGGACCTCCGTGGCTGTGATATTCCTCCTAGTGCTCAATCGCCGCATGTGAGTGTGGGACCAGCCTGTTTTACATCTCTGCCCCTCCTACTGTTTTCGATGTGGCTTCTTCTTTATATCCTCAGTTATAGGAGTTATGTTCAGCTGGTCTTCAAATGGTTCTCCAGGTTGATTGTTTTATAATTTAGTTGTAATTTTAATGTGGTCATGGGAAGAGGCAAGCACAGCATTTATCTACTCTGCCATCTTGACCAGAACCTCAATGTATTCTCTCCTCTTAACATTGTTTTATCCTTTTTCACAAAAGGATTCTAATTCTATTTTAGTAGAATTAAAAAAAAAAAATTGTATTTCAAGTTATTTCTCTCTGTATTTTTTTCTATATAGTTTCCTGCCATGTGTAGATAGATGATAGATATATAGATATGTTAAAGAGATATTTCTATATTTTTAAATGCTGTGGAATATTACTCATTGCAATAGAAGTTAGAAACCCTAACCACACATTTGTCTATATATTTTTATTGACAAAAAATTGTTTCCGAAAAAAAGAAAGCAACCTAGCTTTCTTTTATTGAGGGGTCTGTCCTGATTAAGCATTTTATTTTTTATTGATATAACAAACTTTCCAATGCTGCTTGTTTATTGACCTCATAAATATGCCTTCAAAGTTTTTAAAATTAGAATCTTGAATGTCTTCTGTTTGAATTTAGCAGACTCCATTATGAGAACAATTGACCTAGTCCTCTAAGTCCTAAGTTTATCTTGGTTCAAATCACATTAACACACGTACCTCATTAACTTCACACAGGATGATCTAAGTAATAACCGAGAGATTTTAATAGGGATGTTGTTGATTGTAAAATTTACCACATCACATGGTAGGTGCTTTATAATTAGCTACAGAAAATTTTCTCTAGGTATTAGTAACTGAAGAACCTGTAGTTTTTTTTCTGAGCAACTAATATATTTTTATATTATGGACATTGATATGTGTGTGTGTGTGTGTGTGTGTGTGTGTGTGTGTATGTATATATAAGCTTGCTTTCCTCTTTACTTTAGTCCCTAGACATATTAAACCTAAATTTTGAAAGATGTCCAGATATCGTGCATGTCATCCAAGTATTAGTTTTGTATAGATGTCCTATCTCTAACTTCATCTTATTCTTGCTTTTATTTTTCTTTAACTGTGTTTTAATTTATAAGTGAAAGAAACTTAATTTACTTCCAAGTGACATATATTCCACTAAAACTAGCTCAATCAAAGCGGAGGATTTACTATTTTTCATGGAGCCCAAAGAAGAAAATTCTACTGGATCTCAGAAAAATTCTACTGGATCACTATTTTTTATAGAGCTCAAAGAAGAAAATTCAGTCTAGAATCATAGACTGAAATGCCATGCACATTTTTGTCTCCATTAAAAAAAAAAAAATCTCTGCTCTTCTTTGAATAACTACTTCACATTATTTTTTAATTTAGAGTACTGACTCTAAGTCTGCATGATGGTACATGGTCAATATGAACAACGAGAAAGGGTATAATTAGAATTAAAGCAATTAAAAGTATACACATTGCTATTCAGTAGGTGCATAGAATTATGTATTTAATTTAGAGCTTGTCAAGTATTCATATCTGAAAAAGTGTAAAGAATAAAAATAGAACTAAGGATGCTCATCAATCTAATAGAATTGAGGAAAAAATAATTAGGAAAGAAACAACATTGTTAACAACACACAATAGCACATTAATCTACCTCAAGGAACCACAATAAATACAAACAGATGTAATTATAAGGTAAAAGATAAAAATTCTCAATTTGTTTAAACCAAAACATTCATCTGTATCTTGTTCATAAAAGACACACTAACAATAATGTTACAGAAAGATGATTATCAAACTAAATAGATTTTAAGTTAATACATTATTGTGAAAGGATGTTACATGATATGAGAAAGATATTGTGATTTTCATAATATATGACCCTAAAAACCTATTAAAACTTTAATATAAGCAAAAATTATAAATAGAAGTTAATAGATATGGAATCATAAAGATTTATAATTTTACTTAATATAAAATAAAATGTTAGTTGCTCAAGCAAACAAAAACTTAGTACCAATATAGAGGATTTGAACAATACAATGTATAAGCTTGATATAATAGCCATACATGAAATGTGCATAAAATAATTAGAGAACACATTCTTTTCAAGCACACAAATTCTTTTT
>NW_011889189.1:673152-675248 GCF_000151845.1 Pteropus vampyrus
CTTTAGTCCCTAGACATATTAAACCTAAATTTTGAAAGATGTCCAGATATCGTGCATGTCATCCAAGTATTAGTTTTGTATAGATGTCCTATCTCTAACTTCATCTTATTCTTGCTTTTATTTTTCTTTAACTGTGTTTTAATTTATAAGTGAAAGAAACTTAATTTACTTCCAAGTGACATATATTCCACTAAAACTAGCTCAATCAAAGCGGAGGATTTACTATTTTTCATGGAGCCCAAAGAAGAAAATTCTACTGGATCTCAGAAAAATTCTACTGGATCACTATTTTTTATAGAGCTCAAAGAAGAAAATTCAGTCTAGAATCATAGACTGAAATGCCATGCACATTTTTGTCTCCATTAAAAAAAAAAAAATCTCTGCTCTTCTTTGAATAACTACTTCACATTATTTTTTAATTTAGAGTACTGACTCTAAGTCTGCATGATGGTACATGGTCAATATGAACAACGAGAAAGGGTATAATTAGAATTAAAGCAATTAAAAGTATACACATTGCTATTCAGTAGGTGCATAGAATTATGTATTTAATTTAGAGCTTGTCAAGTATTCATATCTGAAAAAGTGTAAAGAATAAAAATAGAACTAAGGATGCTCATCAATCTAATAGAATTGAGGAAAAAATAATTAGGAAAGAAACAACATTGTTAACAACACACAATAGCACATTAATCTACCTCAAGGAACCACAATAAATACAAACAGATGTAATTATAAGGTAAAAGATAAAAATTCTCAATTTGTTTAAACCAAAACATTCATCTGTATCTTGTTCATAAAAGACACACTAACAATAATGTTACAGAAAGATGATTATCAAACTAAATAGATTTTAAGTTAATACATTATTGTGAAAGGATGTTACATGATATGAGAAAGATATTGTGATTTTCATAATATATGACCCTAAAAACCTATTAAAACTTTAATATAAGCAAAAATTATAAATAGAAGTTAATAGATATGGAATCATAAAGATTTATAATTTTACTTAATATAAAATAAAATGTTAGTTGCTCAAGCAAACAAAAACTTAGTACCAATATAGAGGATTTGAACAATACAATGTATAAGCTTGATATAATAGCCATACATGAAATGTGCATAAAATAATTAGAGAACACATTCTTTTCAAGCACACAAATTCTTTTTTAAAAACAAACATGCATTGGCTACAAAACTCTCAACAAAATTAGAATAGCAATAAAATTAGAAATCAATAGCAAAAACAGGCATTTAGAAATTAAAAAGTACATATTAATATAATTTATTGGTTAAAGAAGAAATAATCAAATATCCATATATCAAAATGGATGTCTGATAAATATAATAGCAAGTAAAAAAGGAAGTTGCAGATTTATAAAATAGCATTTATGTAAATTTAAGCATATGAAACATTACTATGTAAATACATAAGATGCATGGGAACAACAAAGCATCTTCAAGGTTTGGATAATTCTAGGAAATCAGGAAGGGGAAAGAATAGAGTTAGAGTTATAGCTGGATCTATAACACTTAATGTCTTTTTTTTCTAGACATATTTATTGGAATTAATTTCCACAGTGTGCAAATCCTTCTTACAAATGCCATTATCCACATTTGTTTCCTCACTGACTTCAAATCTATTCTCAGCCTGGATGGCTTAACTTTTAAACATTGGGCCTGTGCCGGTTTTGACATTGATTTGTTAGAGAAAGTAGCAAGAGAAGTCCTCTCCTCACCACCTGGACCAATTCCAGAATTTGACAGCCAGCCCTGCAACAGGGATGTCCATCTGAAAAGTCCCCATGACACACAACAAAGGGGCAAAGCCCAGCAGAGGAGGAAAAGGTCAATTGGCCCAAATTCATCTTGGGCCACTGCTGTGCTCACTAACAAATTCTGAATCTCACCTTTCATTTTTTCATTATCTTTGAAGCTCGGCTGAGTTTTACTTCCTACCGGAGACTTCCAGCCATTTGTCAGGGAAATAAGACTCCAAGGAAATAAGGAGGAAGTGTGTTTGAATGTGAGATGGTTATTTTTGCAGCCTGATAATAATAATGGTGTCTGCAAAGCTGGGACTCTAGGCCCGG
>NW_011889189.1:675298-677330 GCF_000151845.1 Pteropus vampyrus
GGGATGTCCATCTGAAAAGTCCCCATGACACACAACAAAGGGGCAAAGCCCAGCAGAGGAGGAAAAGGTCAATTGGCCCAAATTCATCTTGGGCCACTGCTGTGCTCACTAACAAATTCTGAATCTCACCTTTCATTTTTTCATTATCTTTGAAGCTCGGCTGAGTTTTACTTCCTACCGGAGACTTCCAGCCATTTGTCAGGGAAATAAGACTCCAAGGAAATAAGGAGGAAGTGTGTTTGAATGTGAGATGGTTATTTTTGCAGCCTGATAATAATAATGGTGTCTGCAAAGCTGGGACTCTAGGCCCGGGGGCAAGGTAGGACAGCAATGTGAACTGGCTGGCAGAGGTGATCAGGACCCACAGAGCCAGGCCCTAGGCCAACCCCATAAGCCAGAAGGAGTAGTCAGTTGTTCTGTTGTCCAGGAAAGGGCGAAAAGGAATGCACCAGGCTTTGACTCCCTTGAGTCAAGTACTCACCTTTTCTCTAGAAATTCATACATTTACCACCTGCTTATCTTTGATTTCTACAGCGCCTACACTGTATTTTTGTAGGGCCTCTCTCTACCCTGGGTTTAGTCTAGTTTGAATATCATCATTTTAAAATGCTAATTTTGTTTCTTATTAGGTTAAAGCTGAGACCTCATCTTTCCTCTGCTCTACCTTAGTTTTTTTAAAATTAAATTTATTGGAGTGATGTTGATTAATAAAATTATATGTTTCAAGTGTACAATTCAATAGTACATCATCTGAATATGGCATTGTGTGTTCATTTCCCAAAGTCAAATCTTTGTCACCATGTATTTGACTCCCTTTACTCTTGTTCACCTCCCCTCGTTCCCTTTTCCTTCTGGTAACCACTAAACTGTTTTCTGTGTCTATGAGTTTTTGTTTATCTTGTTCGTTTGTTGCTTTCAGTTTTATATCCCACATAAGAGTGAAATATGGTTCTCAACTTTTTCTGTCTGACTTATTTCACTTAGCATAATTATCTCAAGATCCATTCATGTTGTCGCAAATAGCAGTATTTTATCTCTTCTTAAGGCTGAGTAATATTCCATTATATATATGTACCACAGCTTCTTTATCCAATCATCTATTGAAGAACACAACATCTTCAGTTGTTTTCATGTTTTGGCCACCGTGAATAACACTGCAGTGGTCATCAGGATGCATATACCTTTACAGATAAATGTTTTCAAATTTTTAGGGTGGATACAAAGAAGAGGGATTGCTGGGTCATGTGGTTATTCTATTCTTAATTTTTTGAGGAAATTCTATACTGTTTTCCATAGTGGTGGTATCAATTTACATTTCCACCAGCAGTGAATGAGGGTTCCTTTTCTCCCACAACCTCTCCAACACTTGTTATTTCTTGTCTTATTGATAGTAGCCATTTTTCCAGGTGTGAAATGATATCTCATTGTGGTTTTGATTTGCATTTTCCTAATAGCTAGTGAAGTTGAACATCTATTCATCTGTTGGCTGTTTGTCCTTTTGAGAGAAATGTCTTTTTGATTGGATTGGTTTTTTTTTTTAATTGAGATTCTTTATGTATTTGGATATTAGACCCTTATTGGAGGTGTTGTTTGCAAATATCTTCTCCCATTTGGTTGGTTGCCTCTTCATTTTGTTGTTGTTGTTGTTGTTGTTGTTGTTGTTGTTTTTCTATGTAGAAGCTTTTGAGTTTGATATAATCCTGTTCATTTACTTTTATTTTTTTTTTTGTAGGAGTATAAATGATGCAGTTTTATTAGAGGACAAATTGAGACTGTCTCTCAAAATTTAATACATACATAACTTTGACATGGCAATTCCTATTCTAGGACTTTATTCTTTAGTAATACTGACACAATTGTTTATAGCATAAATATTCGAGGATGTTCTTTGTAGCATCGTTGGTGTGATAGCTCAAAAACTATATACAATTCTATTCCTATCAGTGGAGAATCAGATAAATAAATTATGCTATATTCTAGAATAGAATTTTATGCCATCTTTTTTTTTAAATGAAATTAATTTATAGCTACC
>NW_011889189.1:679960-685584 GCF_000151845.1 Pteropus vampyrus
CATGTGGTTATTCTATTCTTAATTTTTTGAGGAAATTCTATACTGTTTTCCATAGTGGTGGTATCAATTTACATTTCCACCAGCAGTGAATGAGGGTTCCTTTTCTCCCACAACCTCTCCAACACTTGTTATTTCTTGTCTTATTGATAGTAGCCATTTTTCCAGGTGTGAAACGATATCTCATTGTGGTTTTGATTTGCATTTTCCTAATAGCTAGTGAAGTTGAACATCTATTCATCTGTTGGCTGTTTGTCCTTTTGAGAGAAATGTCTTTTTGATTGGATTGGTTTTTTTTTTTAATTGAGATTCTTTATGTATTTGGATATTAGACCCTTATTGGAGGTGTTGTTTGCAAATATCTTCTCCCATTTGGTTGGTTGCCTCTTCATTTTGTTGTTGTTGTTGTTGTTGTTGTTGTTGTTGTTTTTCTATGTAGAAGCTTTTGAGTTTGATATAATCCTGTTCATTTACTTTTATTTTTTTTTTTGTAGGAGTATAAATGATGCAGTTTTATTAGAGGACAAATTGAGACTGTCTCTCAAAATTTAATACATACATAACTTTGACATGGCAATTCCTATTCTAGGACTTTATTCTTTAGTAATACTGACACAATTGTTTATAGCATAAATATTCGAGGATGTTCTTTGTAGCATCGTTGGTGTGATAGCTCAAAAACTATATACAATTCTATTCCTATCAGTGGAGAATCAGATAAATAAATTATGCTATATTCTAGAATAGAATTTTATGCCATCTTTTTTTTTAAATGAAATTAATTTATAGCTACCAACATGGGAAAAATGCTCAAGCTTTTGCTTTTACTTCCCTTGTCCTTGAGTTCAAATTCATAAAGCTCTCTCTAAAACCAAGGTCCATGAGTTTAGTACCTACATTTTCTTCTACACAATTTATTGTTTCAGATCTTGTATTTAGGTCTTTAAATTATTTTGTTAATTTTGGTGTATGGTGACAGTGAGCAGTCTAGTTTCATCCTTTTGCATGTGGCTTCCTAATTTTCCCAGCACCATTTATTGAAGAGATTTTCTTTTTTCCATTGTATGTGAACATTTAATTTCTTTAAAAAAATGATGTGAAGCCAAGTAATGAAGCATTAACTTCTATTAAATCTTGTTGTTAGATGAGCTTTTTAAATTCTTTTTTAATATGCAAGGTATGTTATAATAAAAATTTTAAAACAAGTCTTTTAAGAAATGAATCAGCAAAATAGAAAACAGTGTTCTTACAGATCGAGGGAACTATTTCCATCTTGGCTCTTCCACTTGGGAGAGTGGAGTTTATGGGTAATCGCACAATTTCATTAGGCCCCAGTGTCCTAAGAATTGCTTTGAGCATTATAAAAGCTTTTATATATTGTTCACCTGATTTTGAACTGCCACATGATCGATCTCAATAAATATTTATTTCTACATTTGTTGAGTAAATGAATGAATAAAGGAAAAGTCATGACCTGGAGTCCTAGAATCATAATGAGTGGGCCATGCACACTTCTCCTCAGTTTAGAATCCAGGAACGTGTTTGCTAGACTGAAGAAGAGATATCATTTCTGTATCTGCCAAGAGGTGTGCAATGAGTCTTGTCATGTTCTGACCTTTACCTTTTGCTTGCAGCAAATAAAACATTACTTTCTGCCACATGAGGAAGCTGCACTTTTTGTCATCATGTCTATTATTTGTCTTGTTTTAAAGATGTTTTTCAGTGTATAGTTCAAAGAATAATTCTTAGGTGGCCTTCTCAGCAACATGTATTTCCCTTAGAAAAAAAATTGTTGCTTAGATTTTAGATATGATTTTGCTTGTGAAAATGAACATCTTTCTCTGGAAATATTTAACCTGATAGTCATTAAAAACATACTTCCTTTCCACCGCCCTGCACCTTCTCTGTTTCTTCCCCACCCCGCAAACAATCAGTTGAAAGGTGAATAATTCAGTCAAGATGATTCTGTGGAATTCTTTAGAAGAAAATATGCTTCGTTTAAAAAATAATTAGTCATTTCCCTGAACTCAGCTTCTTTTTCAAATGAACTTATCAAAACCATCTGTATGTCTAGACATGGCCCAAGATAAAGTACTCCCAACAGTATATTAAGTAATAAAAATGAACAAGTTAGAAAATGAACAGTTCTTTAGGGAATATTAGCAATCTTGGTAAAAGAATTTAACGGATAGTTTAAGGTTGAAATCTACTAAAAGCCTACATGCTTGGTACTCCAAGGTGAGTAATTTATTAAAATATTAATTTCAAAAACAGTTATTTTACCATCTGGGGATAATCTTTTGCAAGGTATAACTTAATTACCCACAACCTATCTAATACAGTTCTAAGAAATACACTGCAGATTTTCTTTCTTTGTGAAACTAATCAGTGAGATTATTGATTTTTAAAGTCTATATATATTTTGATATGTATATTTTACATATATTTGCTATAAATCTTATGGAATCATTAAAGAATAATCACATAGGTAATTCCATTTGCATAATAAGTAGGTTATCTACACTTAGGCTTTCCTTGTAGGCCTAGTACATTCTGAGTTAGAGCTCTTCAAATTTTTCACAAGATCTAGACAAATATTCCCAGTTAAAATTTACTAGAAAAATCAACTATTTTTGATTTCTCCTATTTCATCACTGTTCTCACAGTATGTAAATAGAGAAAGATGAAGTAAAAGAAAAACAATCAATGAGGAAAGACTGAGGATGATAAAGAAGGACCTTTATGCAAAATGTACAGCAGCATCTAGATCATGATTCTACTTTTAAAAATTATTTTCTTTTTCTGATCTGTTTTGAGATATAATTAATGTACTTCTATTTTCTAGGTTGTCTTTTCACTTTCTTGATGCTGTCATTTGAAAAACAAGTATTTTTAATTTTGATGGCATCCAATCTATTTATTTCTTTTCTTTTGTTGCTTATGCTTTCGGTGGTATATCTAAGAGGGCTTTGTTTAGTGAGAGCAGAAACTTAATTTTGTGTTTTCTTTTATGAATTTTATAGTTTAGTTCTTACATTTGTGTCTATCTTCTGGGAATTTTTTTTGTGTAAGGCGTAAGGAAATGGTACAGCTTAACTCCGTATGTGCATGTACCGTGTCCCAGCACCACATTTAGAAAAGACTATTCTGTCTCCTTTGAATTGTTTTGGTACCCTTGTCAAAAATCAATTGATCACAGATGCGAGGACGTATATTTTGGACTCTCAATTCTATTCCATTGATCTCTATGTCTATTTTCATACCAGTACCACACTCTCTCGATTACTATACTGTTTAGAAATTGAGCAGTGTGAGTCCTGCACCCCACAGAGTATGTCCTCTGATGTGGTTCAGTCCTGGCTATGCATGCAGTCACTCAGGATGACAGTGGTTTTATCAGGGCTTTCTTTATCTCCTTCCTTGCTCTCTCTCTTAATGTATTCGCCTCTGTTGGTATGTTCCCCTCTGATATCTCCAGTAATTGCCAGCTGATAGCTCTATTGTGTTCAACAATGCCCTGGGGCATAAATTGCACCACTGTTTGATTCAATTAAATTCAGGCCCCTGGGTATGGGCTGATTCAATTAAAGCAAGGTTTGTTCTGATGCCAGGAAGGCTTTTCTTAGCCTTTTATCCTGGTTCTATCTGTTAAACTTCTAGCTAGTCTATGGCTTAGATTGTTGTTCTAATGGAGCAACTAGCCTCTTCTTAATTGCTAACCACCAAAATCTCCATGATTCGGCAGTGCTCACAGGGTTAAACTTCTCCAAGTAAAGTCAGTTCCCTTGGCAAGAGCTAGAGAGCAATCTGTTCTTACGGCCTGACTCACTACCCTTGTGCAAGACCTCTGTGCTACTATTACGGAATTGGTTGTGGGGACAGTGGCCAGCTTCTCTCCTAGTGACAGCCTTGCCATACAATTGAAATATTGGGTGAGGTTAGTAGTCTCTGGTCTTCTCATCTTGACAATCCCAGCATGAGACCTCCACTCTAGGATCAAGCTGAGGCAAGTCATTGAGGCTCAGTATTCTTGCCTTTCTTACACCTGCCATGACAGGTGTAGTATTTCCATTCTACATGTAAGAGCTGGGTGGAGGAAAGGAACCCTAGATATCTCAACTGCCCTTTCCTGGAATAGAGTTTCTGTAAGGACCAGGGAGGATAAGTATTGCTAGCAGCTGCTCTTCCTGGGAAGATACCATGAGCACAAACTGGCAGCAGGGTGGAAAGAGAGCTTTGTGTTCTTGATTGCATCCACCAGTTTTCATAATGCTGAGCTCAGGAGCAGGGGGAAATGGGTTGTGGCTCAATGGCCACAGAATGGCTTCTCTTAAAAAGATTTAGTATATTTTTTTGAAAAAACATTCTATAGTTTTCTCTATTTCCTTAGGACAATTTCCAGAGACTTCAAGTAATTAAAAAAATTTTTTTTTAAATCATTTGTGGTTTTTCTACTGGGCAGAAGTTCCTCACACCATCATTCTGGAAGTTGTATCTATCATTCTGTTTTAGTCCAGACAAATACGACCAGTTTATCGAGTGTAATAGGTTAAGCCCTGGAGAAAATAATTTCAGGTTTGGAATTTTGTTACTGAATGACATTAGACATATTATGGCCAATAACTGCATCTCTAACTCCCCATTTATACAACAAATAATAAAATGTAGGAATTAGTGTCCATTTTCCTTTTTCACACATTTGAGAAATTTAGTCAACCATTGAATTAGATCTGATTGAGCAAGATGCTTTATGTGTGACAGTTTGTTACTCTCTCGTGTCATCAAAGCCGCACTTAGTAATGGAACCATAATTTCTAAGTAGAGCACTAATGGCTTAAAGAAAAATTATTCCATGTGTCCGGGTTACAGTGAAGGAAGTAGCTATGTTCTAATTTAAAACTAATTTATAACTGATTTATAAATTGTTCCAAGAGTTATAAAATCATAAAAATGTGTGTGTGTGTAAGTGAGAGGGTGAACCTGTACAAAAACGCAAAATAAAACAAAAGTAAGAACCATATGTGGTCATTTAAAACCAAAGATGATTGAAGAGTTCGTGTGACAGATTATTTGTGTAGCCATATGTAACACTAATAAAATCATTAATGCTCATAACCTTTTCACTGGCAATTTTTTTTGAGTAATGTAAAAGAAAACACCTCCTCTTTTATTTTTACTTTATTCATTTTACTTTCCATTGTTAAAATAATTTTATAAGCTATCACATCAGAGACACTTTCTCAGATATAGTAAATAAATTTAGTTTAAAGCATGAACAATAACTTTAAAACAACTGGTTATAAATCACAAAATTCCTAAGATTATGCTTGTCTTGAAATTGGCATTCTTCTGGCAAGAAAACTGAAAACACTCTCAATTTTTAATATAATTTCCTTGTTGAATTTCTATGATATCATTTGATTGTAAAACTCGCCGTCATTATCATATTTTAAAATTTCCAAAGAAAAAGGTGTACATATGAAGAGAAAGTGATTTAATGTTAATTTTTTTGTTTAGTTCTTAATACTTTTTCCTAAAAGGAAATCTAAGCTCCAATGTATGAAAATATTCCCCTTGAATTATGAAGTGGAGAAATTTTCCTCCTAAATAAGATGGGTAAAATTATA
>NW_011889189.1:685634-706245 GCF_000151845.1 Pteropus vampyrus
AGATATAGTAAATAAATTTAGTTTAAAGCATGAACAATAACTTTAAAACAACTGGTTATAAATCACAAAATTCCTAAGATTATGCTTGTCTTGAAATTGGCATTCTTCTGGCAAGAAAACTGAAAACACTCTCAATTTTTAATATAATTTCCTTGTTGAATTTCTATGATATCATTTGATTGTAAAACTCACCGTCATTATCATATTTTAAAATTTCCAAAGAAAAAGGTGTACATATGAAGAGAAAGTGATTTAATGTTAATTTTTTTTGTTTAGTTCTTAATACTTTTTCCTAAAAGGAAATCTAAGCTCCAATGTATGAAAATATTCCCCTTGAATTATGAAGTGGAGAAATTTTCCTCCTAAATAAGATGGGTAAAATTATACCTATATAGAGAAATTTAATTAACTATTATGGAATTATATAAAAAGTTATAAAATTGGCTGGAAATATTTGACCGCTCTCCATAGTCAAATCTACTAATTTTCAAGGCATGTCTCATTTTCCTTTTAAGAAAAATCCTTAAAATCGGTCTTGTTGCCTACAGTATTTCTTTCTTCCTACAGTTCCTCAGTCTTTTCAAATATAATGATTTTCCTTCATTTTATTAGAACAACCACACATAATAACACTCTTTGGGGATGCTATTTTTGTAATTTTTCCTCCTTAATATTGTGAACTTTTACTATGTTCTCATTTCACCACTCTATATTTGTTGGGCTGTTGCTAACTCAATTATCATCTCTTATTCAGTCTTTATTCTTCACCTTTCTGCTGGTTTCTTTAATCTGTTAAGTACCTTCAAATTTTGCTAGCTCAAAGGCAAAGAAAACCAAAACATGTTCCTTCAAACTTCAAGCTTCATTTCTAAACTTCAAGCTATATTCCCTTCTCATTTCTTCCCCTTACCACCTGGCTTTTCAAAGATCTATATATATAATGGTTTAAATTTCATTATAGAAGAGTAAAAACTTTGTAAGGACAGAAAAGCATATACAAAAAAGCAGATACTCTCTGATTTTTATTCACTTCTACTCCCATGACCATCTCTATTCTG
This sequence comes from Pteropus vampyrus, assembly GCF_000151845.1. NCBI lineage: Eukaryota > Metazoa > Chordata > Mammalia > Chiroptera > Pteropodidae > Pteropus > Pteropus vampyrus. The sequence continues at coordinate 686,693 of NW_011889189.1, forward strand.
TAGCTACCAATCATCTCAAATTGCTTTCCCCATAAATGACAGATCTCTGGAAATCAAATTTATTCCAAACCACGATAGAGTTTTTCAAGGAACTTAACAAGTTCATTTTGAAACTTAACTGAAAGAGCAAAAGATCACGAAGAGTCAGGACATTTCCGAAGGAGAAAACTGCTCTAACAGATAACAAAACTTCAATAAAACTGTAGCTACTAAGACACTGTGGTATGTATTTGCAGAGAGATAGATAAAACCCACAGACTATGAAGGTTTGAAACAAGTCCCTGAAATACACAGATTCAATTTATGTACTACAGTGCACTTGCCTTGCTTACAACAGCTTGTGCTCGTCCCTTGGTATTTGCAGGATAGCAGCACATCCAGAAAGAAGAATAGCCTTGTTTCAAGGATGAAAGATGTAGGCTGAGGTTGTCGTTATTGTCTGCTGGTTGGAAAGAGGACATATAGATGCCTGATAATAAATGGAGAGTGGGCTCAAGTCCATTTCACTGGAGGTTCAACAGATCTATGGACTCAATCTGTGGTTATTTCCCAAGTTCTAGAATATCTAATTGGGGTGGATACTTGGCTAGCGATAGAACCCTCACATTCATTTCCTGGTCTGTTAGAAAAAGAACTGTTGAGGAGGAATGGACCAATTTAATCAGATGGTGACCAATTGCAGCTGCTTTTTTAGATGTGGCATCTTTGCTGGAACAGATCAGCGTAGCCTCTGGCTGTTGTTGGACAATGCATTTTTTCTTCAGCTCTTGAGTAGGGAAGTACACAAGAGAGTTCACTTCTCATAGCAGGGTACTATACATTTACTGTTTTGCTTCAAGATTTTCATGCTGCTAACTCTTTTTTGTCATAGTTTGAAGGAATCTTGGTTGTCTTGACTTTCCTTGGAATATCATATAAATCCACTATTTTAATACTATTATGCTAATTACACTTGGTGAATAGTAAGTAGCATTTACCCTAGATACTCTAATCGCATATATATACAAGGGGTGCTAAAACATTTAAAATTTTTTTTAGTGAACCATCAATTTTAAACATGCCAGAAAATTCTCCTCTAATATAAAAAACACAGTTTTGTATCTTGGACCTCCATTAAGAAAGAGACATATAGTGTTTGGTCGGACCTATTTGATTTTTTGAGGCAGCTCACACCGTACGTGAGAAGAATGCCTCCAATTCGTTAATCAGATTATGGGAAAAGTTTACGATTTTGATTGGGGCTCAGACTGGAGATGACTGCAGCACAACCAGGCTACTTGGCTGTGTAATTCTGCAGATCTGATGGTGCTGGGGGTATGAGTGGTAGATATGTGAGTTTCAAAAGCAGAGTGGCTTTGCAGACAAACCTGTAGGATTCTCGAGCTATTCTCTGTTTGAAAAACAGCTCCTTGGGAACTAGTGGACCTTGATAGAGATTGAGAGTCTGATAATGCAGGTAGAATGTGACAATGAAACCTGAGATGCTTATGCTAAATTGAATATTATCAAATCCGCAGAGTCATAAGGTAGCACAGGAGAATTATCAATCTATTGTATAATGGAATAGTACATTTGATATTTATAAAACAGGAACAGAAGTCACAAGTAGATTGTATCAGTAGGTAGCCTAGTCTACCATGTTAGCTACCTCCACAGTGGTGAAGGAAAATTTTCACAGTGGTCAGAGCTATAAGCAATAGCTTGTTCATTTGTTCACTAATATATGAAAATATACAGAATTTTTTGAGATGCTGGAAATATTCTATATCTCTGCAGTCCAATATGGTAGACACTAGCTACATATGGCTATCAAGTGCTTGATATGTGACTAGTGCAACTGAGGAACTGAATTTTTAATTTGGGTTAAATTATTTTAAATAGCCACATCAGGTTAGTGGCTGCCATATTGGACAGCACAGGTCTAAATTGTATATATTTTAAAACTATATAACAAGTGATAGAAGTTGCAACAAAAGTTATTGATTAAATTATTCAAATAATTTCCAACTGTTATTAGATGGCTAGGTAAATGATGCTTCTACCTAAGCTGTGTTTTCACTGAATCTCTTCTGGTGATTTCTTCATTAAATTTATAGTCATTTGTTGCTGGGAATCCTGCCGGGTGAGTTTACATGCTGCTCTCCTTTCCATTTTCCTCACTGCTTTCCTGGCCTCTCCAGTGACTCTCCCCACGAACCACACTGATACTGACCATACTGTCCAGTAGCTGTTCACATGCCGGGAGCTGATGCTGGCAGCACTTGAACCAGAGGACATACAAGACAGGGAAGGGCAGTGTGACATAAGGATAGGGAATGAAGTGAGCTAGGTTTATCTCATCCTGAATGCCAGGGACAGTATCTAGCCAGGACCTGTTTTCACCTTACAAAAAAGCAAGGGCACGGTTGATTCCATTTCAGTTAGTACATCAGAGAAAGGTAGAAGTGGGAAAGAATAGAAGGAAGACAAAATACAAAGTATGAGAAGTGAACTAGGATGGACAAAGGCTCAGTCAGGGTGACCCCTAAGGCTTAGTTGGCCCTGGCAAGTGGGAGAGCAGGCACAGGGAGGGATGGGTAGCCTCATGTGAGACTCCTCTGCCAAGGGACCAACCATGAGGGTGAGTCAAAAGGTGACAGTTATGAGGTGCACTTGCTGGAGAGTCTGCTCTTCCTGATGTTAACTGGAGTCTTTGGGACATCCAGACTTCCCCATCTCTATAGGGATTTATGTGTTCCACCAGAGATTAAATTGTGCAATAACACAGAGCTCCCCAAACCCACCTGAAGGAAAGTTAACACTGGGCAGAAATATATCCCATTTAATCATCTGTTTAGGTCTTTGGTCATTGGCTGCCTTCCCAGTTTATATCTGAACTGGAAAGAGCCTGAGTTGCTCCTTGGGCAGTGAGGTATTACTTCCAGGTTAGAAAGAATAGGTCTTCCTCAATTTAGCTGTGCCACCCACCCCCACAGATGTTTAAAATAAACAACAGAAGATTTATATCTGGCCACTTTCTTTAACCTCAGTTTTAGTACCCAAAGGAGAAAAATGTCTTGGAATCACAGTGGGCATGCTGATATTTCTACTGATTGGTTGACTGATTAATTATAGTGCTTCTTACTACTATGGGCTCTTAGCCTCTTATCAGCCAGTACAGAAGTACTGCAGTATTTTAAAAACCCATAAGTGTGCTAAATTTGACTTTCCCATGGGAACGTAAGTCCTGAAGGCATGTGATGGCTTTTTCCCATTATTAGTTTCCCATAACTTTGTCTTTGACACAATTTCTTAAATTGTTTTAAGTCTTCTTATTTCACTTCCATGTCAGCTGTATTTAAATGAGAATAATGTTTGTTTATTATCATTTATCAAGCTTGAGCTTGATCAATGAGTATTTAATATTTGAGTGAATTCTAGTTAACATCCAGGTTCTTTTTAGTAAAGACACTAGTCTGCAGAAAAGTAATTTGACTAAGGACTGGGTAAAGATTGGCTCTCCGGTGTCTGGAGCTGTGTATGTAACTTGTGGGGTGCCTAAACTGAGCGGGGCCCTGCTGGGGTCGATTCAAAAGAGGGTTGTGCTTACCCTCAGAATTAGAATGTTAGCTGTCATTGTCCGGGACATCAGACGTCTCACTAGGTAGCTGGATACAGTGTTTGTGTATGTATGTATGTATGCATGCATATAAGTTAGTGAAATTTACCAAAGTACTTATGGAGAATCACTGAGGCCGAACTAGCATCATTTAATGAGCTTTAGGTAACAGCTTCTGGTTCCTGGCTGCCCAAGATCTGGTAATCAGCCGGGTCCATGATTAAATGATTGTGTCTGCCTCGCCTGGAATCCTTGTTTTGCACTGTCTCAGGCCAGCAGATTCCTTTCTGGGGCCTGGTGACATTTGGTACAGGGATGCAGCTTCTTTGTTTCTGTGCCTTCATGACTGTTTACACAGAGCCCTCAGCCTTCCCATCTGTAAATACTTAAAGTTCACTCCAAGTGCAGTCTATGGAGTTCTCTGCTCCCCTCCAGTGTGTTTGGCAAAATGCCCACAGGCCGGCTGCTTTTTTATTGTTGACCCCAGGAATGGAGTTTCTTTTGGAGGCCTCCTGCAGTTCTCTTTGACCTGAGCATTCACTGGCGCACAGCCAGCCTTTCCCAGCCTGGGTTTCCGACCACCTCAGTGGCTTGCTCTGCCTATGGACTTTGCTCTCTAGCACACATGCATGAGAAAGGAAGGTTACCCAGTGACTTTCTTATTCCCATAGGGGGACCTACCAAGTGAAGCACCCCTTCCTCACTTGAGGGCGGTCCTGGCATTTATCTACCTAAGAACACATTTCTCTGTCATTAACAACCCAACAATGTTACTGCTCCAAGTATAGGGAATAATAACTCACTGAACAGATTTTAACTCCAAGTAAAAGATGGAATATGCTTGTGATAATTGATGAGTTATTTGATCAATAAATATGTCCTTTAATTAGAAACCTGAAAACAAAGTTACTCCTGTGGCCTAATATTTCGAGATATTAATCTATGCTCCTTCTTTTCATAATATTTCTTTTTCTCCCTTCTCCTTTCAAGTAGGAATTTTTGAATCTGCTCCAATTATCTCAAGAGAGTTCTATGGAAGGGCAAAAACCCAGGCTGCCTGAGAAAAAGACATTTCCTGGTTTTGGTTTTTAAAAGGATAAACCCCAGAGGCTAAAAATGAGTTGCCTAGACAAAATAAAACGGTTTTAAAAAATGGAGAGAGAAGGCCCTTCACAGACTAGCAAGACATTACCACCAACAGGAAGAGAGGGAAGCACAAGAGACACGTCCCGTCTAATGGGTGGGCCCGATGCATATGCACACACATCTCCAGTACTTATTATGGCAAAGGCAGGTCTAATAGATGGTCGCAAAGGGCCTGATGTAAAAATAAAATAAAATAAAACAGAAATCCTTCAAATAGTGTAAAAATGTCAACTGGCACGCTGCTTCAGTGTTGGGGAGCTAATTGAGTTTGGATGGGTCTATGGCAAATGGGAGAACTAAAAGGACAGCCCCTTCTCAGCTCCTGTGATTGTTGCCACCTAGAGAGGTGGCCCATTATTGGTAGATTTTCTGACTTTTTAGGGAAGCCAGAAATCTGATTTTTTAGTGAACTCTCCTGACTTTTAAAAGTTGGCTAAATTATTTTTAAAACACAGCATAGGCCAAACAAAGCACATCTGCAGGACAGATGTAGCCGCCATGCCACTGACTTGCAACCTATAGTCTAGGCAGGACCACAGGCCATCTCAGCAAAGATTCCTATGCCTGAGGATGGTACAGAAATAGCAGAGGGCTGTGGTGTGAAGGAGTCGTGCAGACAGGGGCCCTGGTAATAAGTAAACTAATGACAAAGGACCAGAAGATACCTCCACCACTAATGTTTTGGTGCCATGACCTAACTTGAGTGTAAACAAGAAGTGGGAATTCCAGTAAGCAATGAGGATAATTATTTCACCGGCCAAGCAGGATACAGGTTGAAAATAGAAATTGATTTGGGTTATGGAGAAAAGGGATGTGATAATTCTTTTTTTTTTTTTTTATACCTATAGCACCTGGTCTTCCTAGGTGGTCTCCCAGGCCTGACCCTGCTTAGCTTCCGAGCTCAGATGAGATCGGGTGTGTTCAGGGTGTCATGGCCATAGACAATGGTAATTCTTGCACACAAGAATTCGTAGACTGAGATTTATACCTCTATGCCCAAGGACTTCTCAGGAAGTGCTAACAATTCCCGAGTGGCCACAAAATGACCCAGCATTACACCCATTAAATATCCCTTCATTTCCTTAATCTTCGGGCTATTTGGTGACCTGGGGATATTTCGAATCTGTTATAGGAGCGGGGATAATATTCCATAAAAAATGTAGAGAGATCACTACCATGCATTTTTACTTTTAGCAACATTTTGGAGATATAATTTGCATAACATAAAACTTACCCACTGTAATTATACAATTCATGATCTAGTAAATTTATATAGTTGCATAACCATTACTACAATTAGTTTTGGAAACTGTCTATCACTGCAGAAAGTTTGCTTGTGGCCCATTCCAGTCAATCCTTGCTCCCACCTGCAGTCCTGGGCAACCACTGATTTCCTTTCTTTTTATTTCTTTTATTTTTTTTTTTAGGCGAGGCAACCCTTGATTAACCTCACAGATTGCAAGGACCTTATCAGCTTACAATCCCTTATTTATTTATTTATTTATTTATTTATTTATTTATTTATTTATTTATTTATTTTTTACACCTACAGCACCTGGTCTTCCTAGGTGGTCTCCCATCCAAGTACTAACCAGACCCAATACTGCTTAGCTTCCGAGATCAGAAGAGATCAGGCTTGTTCAGAGTAGCATGGCTGTAACCCAGGTTTCCTTTCTATCTATAAATTTTCTTTGTACATTTTATATAAATGGACTCATAAAGTATGTAGTCTTTTGTATCTGATATCTTTCACTTAATATAATGCTTTTGAGGTTCATTCACATTGAGGCATGTATCGGTAGTTTTTTCTTTTTCTTATGTAGTATTTCACTGTATGGTGTATCACATTTAAAAAAATAAAAAATACATTTACTAGTTGATGTACGTTTGGATTGCTTCCAGTTTTGGCTTTTAAAAATAATGCTGCCATGAACATTCATGTACCTGTCTTTGTGTGGCACTGTCATGCTTTCGAGAGGAAATATTTTGACCTCAGCCATTAAGAGTTTAGAAAAGGTGTCCATTTCATAGATAGTAATGTAGAAACTAAGATATACTTGGAGAACCAGGGACAGGAACCTGGCAGGTTCTGCCAAGCTTCTGCTTTCTGTCATGTCGGCTTCAGTCTTCTAACAGAAACCAAGTCCTGATCAGCAACATTGCATGGGGGATTGGGAGGGAGATGAGGGGTGATATCCAAGCCTTGATGTAAGCAAATGCAAATGCAAAAAAACAAAAACAAATACAAAGAAACAGGTGTCCACTTCCCAGGGAGGATGTTGGCTCTCAAGGTGGAAGCTGGGGATTGGCCATTAAACCAAAGCCTTAATCATGTGCAGCTCAGCTAAAGCCATCATGACAAAGAGAAGTACTCAAAGGGAAGTCTGGGTGGCTGAGTAACCTCTGAGATATGGTTCAAGATTGGAAGAAGAGAGATCTGAGCTGGAGATTCACTTTTTGGCACTTCCCTGACCTACTTTTTGGGTAATATATTTAGAAATATTGGCATAATTTACAAATCAGCATATACACCTGTCAATGCACCTTTGCAGAAATTCCTTAAGAATTTAGTTTCAAGCAGTAATATCTTTGCTAATATAGTTCACTAACACAAGTCTTGGGAGTGTTGGACATACATTGGTATTATTAAGACAAGTTTATAAGAATAGAATTAAGTTGTTTTTAGTCCAAAGTTATCTCTTTATTATGCCATAAAATCTATGTATAGAATAAAAAGTAAATGATGCTCAATTAAGCTATCATTTCAAAGAATATCCTTCCAGAAGAAATACACATGCACATACAGTCTTATATACCCCAAGCATCCCAAAGTGTCATGGCCTTCTGAGATCACTGTTTTCTTAACTGTCTGAATGTTTCTTTAGCTCGGTATTTCTTGGCATTCCTGGGGAGTGCGTGCCCTCTCCTGGTTGTTGTCTGTCACTCCACTTTGAACGGCTCCTCTAGCGTTTCTTGTCACGTTGACCATCTGTAGTAGTAGGAAACCGGAAAAAATTTAAAAACTCATTCATGGGAAACCAGACACCCTACTCACAAACTATGTGATGTTTTCTCTGAGTCCTGGCTCTAACCTTGCTCTAGCCATCTGGTCCATGAACACCAGCACAGTGTTGTGTCTGGGTGGATGCTATCATATAATGACCGATGAGTGGTCTTAAGTTTAAGACCATTCAAGAGACAGGATAGAGGAAACTCTTTCATTACGAGATGTAAAAACGGGAGAAGAATGCTTATATGCCATAGTTCGTGACTCCCAAACAATGAGTATCATTGGTTTGCTTCTTGCAAATTAAGACACTTTTTTAAGTTATCTATCTGGAACCCACCTATGAAGACTGGTCCAAGGATGTAGTTATTCATATTGCTTAACACTTTGCTGACTTTGTTACTGTACTGCAGTGGCTTACACAGCCAGTAAACTCGCACTATCTGGACTTGTCTACCTTGCATATCAAGACCTCCCAATGATGTCTGACATTGCCCTTCTCTGAATATCCAGTGAGTGGTACCAGGTGGTCATCCATAAAGCTATTATCAGGAAGACCCCTGATTGTCCCCATTTTACTATGTAAATCACAGAAATCCTGTGGTAGTCTATCAGGGGTGAAGTGAAGGGAGCATATGGGTCCCCCAACCCCCAGCTCAAATAATGTCCTCTATTTTTACAGCCTAGTCCAATTCTTTTTAATTTTGTTATATCAACCCCTTAATGTCAATCATTCTTCTTTTCCTTCATTAGACTCATGATGGCCCTAGGCTGTGGGTTAAATAATCTTATTAAAAATCGTACAGTGAAAGCAAATTCGGGGCTAAAATTCAGGATCATCATGGGAATTAAATAAGTTAATACACAAAGGAACTCAGAATAGTGGCTGGCTCACAGTAGATACTCAACAGACATAAATGATGATGATGAAGACGATTATTACAATGCATAGAAAAATTCTACTGAACTTTTATTTGTTCCTTATTCCATTCATCTATCTGTTCTGACATCTCTACCACATGGACTCATTATTATACTTTAAAAATACAATTGAATATCTAGTAGAGAAACTTCTCATTTTCTCCCTGAATTTTCCTGTATATTTTTACATTTTTTTCTTCCAGATGAATTTCAGAACGATTTATGTCAAATACTAATGAAGGTCCTGAACAGAAGTAAAATGATATCTAAATTTGGAGAGAATTACTATTAACATAGTATTGTCTTATCTTCCTAGAACATGTCTTGTCTCCACATAGTCACACATTGTATTGAGTCCTTCAGTAGAGATTCATTGTTGTATAATTATCAGACATTTTTCTAGTCTCATTTATTCATAAGAGTTTTATATGATTTGCTGCTATTGAGAATTATCCATAATAAATGGTTGCTATTTGTTTTATAAATGCTTTACAATGCTATTGAATTTATGCATTTATTCTGTACTTTAGCCATCTTACTGAATTCTCTCATGGTTCCTCAGTTAAATTTGATAACCTGCAAAAACGAAATAAGAGAAATGTGAGTCATAAATATTCTGAGAGAATCTTCCACAGCAAAGAATAATTACAGAAAAATTTTTCTTGGACAATTTTAGAAAGAGAACAGAATTCAAGAAAATAGATAAATACAAGATTGTAGTGCTGGCATGCTTTTTTTCCTGAAAAGCGATACCATTTTAAAAAAAATATATATATAGTTCGATTGAATACACACATAAATGACATTTTTTATTATTTCCATTAATCTCTCCCCCCGCCCCCTTTTTTTTAACAAGAAAATGATCCTTCTAACCTCAATTTTGGCAAGAAGTTACCCCTTGCTGAAACACTATTCCACTAATATTTTCAGAAAGAGTGGAATCTGGAATAACTTGTTTTTATTGAATCCATGGTGGCTTCATTGATGATCACTTTCTTTGCTAAGTAAATATATATTCACTCTAAAATTTCCCTAGAGCTGTTCTCAGACTCACCAGGTATATTTTGTGGCTTATATGTTTTCTAGTTCTTTGAAATCCAGAATAAAAATGGCCTGGTTTTTGTTTGTTTATTCAATAACTCAGTCTTGCTTTGTGGTGATTGGCAGCTGCTCAGTGATTCCATCTGCAGGTTCCCTCAGCCCCAGGATGTAATAACCCTGAGCCAGGAGACCTGAACTAGTCACGAGTTGGTAGGAAATATCTGAAGATGTTTTCATCTGTTTTGGCCTTCAGCTTCCTCTTTCCTTTTTACTGGATTTCTAGTCTAAAGGTGATTTTATTTGACAGAAAGGATTAAAGAAAGAAATTTCTGAACAGTGCATCATTCTCATTAATCCATTTGCATTATATTTTCTTACCCTCATGCAAGCTCTTTCTATTCTTCATCTGAACATACCTAATCATATTCATTTTATGTACTTTATGCTTTCTTACATGTCTGTTGTTGTCTTCAATATTTATTCTATGATTTATGCACCTTCTTCATTCTTCCTAGTGTATTTATTTGGCAGTTAAACTTATTATATAACTCCCTATGCAGCTATTTCAGACTCATGAATCTTGCCTTTCATCTGGATTGGGGAGAATTTGAGTCTACGTAAATAAATTTAATCTTTGAATGGATTTCAACCTTCTTAAATTGTAACCCCTTTTAGAGTCTCAGGCCATGTTATTACACCTAGATATTTTCTAAACTTGTGAAATTCTCCCCATTCCAACTCCAAAAATTAGATTTTACTTCTGGATTTAAATGTTTTCTTATTAGTATATCCTATCCCTGCCTTTCCCAATGATGATTAAAATACTAAAGAAATCAGAGAAAAGAGGAAAATATGCATATGCATGTACACACACATATATGCGCTAGAACTAACAGTTAATTTATTGGATGATTCTAATAGAAGCTAAATATTCATTAACTACAATGTTGAATGAGTCTAATGAAACTTACTTTTGGTGAACTACTGGTGCTACTTGGCCTGAAACAGTGTTAGTCCAGTCACAAAAAAAAAGTAGGTTGAAAAGAATAATCTGTCTACACCTGCCCCCATTTATAAATTTAATGACTGGAACAACCTGAAAACTGGGCAACTAGCTTTGCATTACAGAGATACTTCTCTTTGAGAAAATTATAAAGCTGCTTCCACTTCAAACCAGAGAGCCCATCTTTTATGTGTATATATTCCTCTTTTATCACTACCTCTTAGAGAAAGAATTTCCAGAAAACAGCTAGGCAGGAAACGGTGGTGGTGAGAGAGGCTGGGGGAGAGTTAGGTAGGAGATTAATCAAGGCATGCCACATTCTGAGAGTTAAGTTTTCCTTATATGAGCTCTGAAGGTAGCAGCGAGGCTGGCTCTGAGGGTATATATAATAACAAGTGTAAGTTTTGAAAAAAATACTTCTTATGGAATATATTGCTACTTCTTAAATCTCTTCTAATTTACCTCCGACTTTTCTCTCCTTCATTACATTCCAGTTTTACTGGTCCCTTAAAATTCTGTAAACCCACCAGTCATGCTTCCAAATTTGCACTTGCCATGACCTTAACCTGTAATGCTCTTCCCAAGACAACTGCATGGCTCATCCATTTCTTTCATATTGACACACATTATTACCTCTCAATAAGGTTTTCACTAGTGACCACTAGATGCAACTTTCTAAGAAAATGAAAATTATATTAAGAGCTGTGCACATTGACATGATATTCAGCTATATATCTGAGAAGGAGTTTAGGACAGAATACAAGCAGATAGAGTTAACCCAAGGTCATTCTGCACATCTCATTGGTTGACAAATACTAAGTCTGGAAATATTTCTCTTTATTGTAGAATTAGTTATTACTTTAAAAAACAAACAATAGGGATCTATGGCAACATCTCATAACAAAGAGCAGCGAAGATAATTTTAGATCTGAGAGAAAAATTTCTGAAATTAATTTACTTAAGGAACCAGAAGAAAATATATTCTGTATATTCACAATATATATCCACACACAATGGAAGAAGTGTAGAAATATATAAGAGAATAAGTTGAGATAAAAATATTAATATCAGATGAAAACAGAGATTAATAAAATAAAAATATAAAGAGGAAAATGAAAATGTACACTAGATAAATTAACTATAACCTTGACATTGAGAAATAGCGATTAAAAAATATATAAGGATATCTAGCAGACTATAGCAGTAACAGACAAAGAGAATGCAATAATAAGAAGATGGTTGATCTGGAGCAGAGAAAATGTAAAGGTGTGCCTGTAAAATAATTTGTATACTTAGAATGGTGCTGGAACACAGAAAGCAGATGAAGAAAAGACTTTTCTTCACAATTTTACATGTCAAAAGAAAATGGAATTATCTATACAATTTTGATAGAAATATATTGTGATCACCAAAATTACTACTCACTTCCAACAAGTTGAAGTTGAAGACAAAGTAACAGAAAGACATTTTCAGAAAATTTAAAAGTTACAAAGCTTAGCAAGGTAGCAAGATATGCAAGGAATATAGAAGTATTAATATACAAATCTTTGGTGTTGTTATTGAGGAAACTTCAAATTGTGGCAGAGGTCATGTCCTAAATGAGCTCATGTATCATGAGAAAGTAAAGAAATTGGGACTTTATCTGGTATGTCATAAGACTGTGTCTCCCTCTCCCACCAGAGGCACCTGTGCTTCTGACCAACTCGCTATAGACGGGAGGTTCCAATGACTGCCTCTTCCTTGGGAGCCATTAATTCGCTAAAGTGACTCACAGAACTCAGAGAAACATTTTACTTACTAGGTTACTGGCTTGTTATAAAAGGATTAAACTCAGAAGTATTGATAAATTAACTAACTCTAAGATCAACTCTTCAGCCAATTTAATACATGTTCAAGTGCATTTCCTCCTTCCCCCTTCCCCCCCCCACTGGGAGAGGCCACACAGGCCATTTTATAGACTGCTATCTTTGGAGAAATATTCATTTCACTCTTTTGAGGGAGAGAAGTTGATTTAAATTATTTTTGGCTCCATTTTTAGAGATCCTACAGTTAAATAATTTTTTTTATTCCCTAAATCATTGTATTATAGTTTCAACAGCGTCTCTCTGACTTTTGCCATCAATGAAACAAAAGATTCTTTCGAGGAACTGACCAGTAAAAAAAGAATTACTGGTAATAATATTTTGGTTCATTCTGTTAAAACAAAGATTTTATTTGTGCTTATTATTGATCGTCTGCTCAAAATCCATTCAAAAAGAAGTTAAATGATTCTGTTTATTTTGGTGAAAATGTATCTGTAACTTTAAAACGTCAGCTGTTTCACTGAATGGTTGTATATTATTAAATTTGGGTCTTAGAATGCAAAGCAATGCATCAGTCATAAAATTATTGAAGAACATCATAAAAAAATTTAAAGGCAATGAAATGACAGGTAAGGCTGAGGACTCTCAGGGCCTATCTACTGCCCCAATGGACTTCCTTCTGCATCTGCTCAGGTAAAGATGCAGGGCTTAGGTGTGAAGGCTAGAAACAAGATGATTCTTTCACTGCTGTGGTTGCTGCCTGTGAGGACAGAAGAAGTTCAAGGCCTAATTATTCTCTCTTTTAAAATGTAAATATTTACCTGAAAAATTTGAGAATACTTATTCATAAAGATGTATGCACCATTATGTTCATTGCAGCATTATTCGTGGTACCCAAGACAAGGAAAAAACCAAAATGTCCTTAGGCGGATGATTAGATAAAGAAGATGTAGTACATATGTACAGTGGAATACTACTCAGCCATAAAAAATGATGAAATATTACTATGTGTGACAAAATGGATGGATCTAGAGAGTATCATGCTAAGTGAAATAAGTCAGATAGAAAAGGACAAAAAACATATGATTTTGCTCATATGTGAGACATAAAACAGAAAGCAATGAACACAAAACAGAATTACAGATACAGACAACAGAATGGTGGTTACCAGAGGGGGAGGGGCTTGGGGGAGGATAAAGAGTGTAAAAGGGATCAAATAAGCGATAATGGAAGGAGATTAGCCTTTGGATGGTAAGCACACAATGCAATATACAGATGACGTGTTATAGAATCATACACCTGAAACTTATATAAGGTTATTAACCAGTGTTTCCCCAATAAATTTAATTAAAAATGTGTCGGAATACAACCCGCCTTGCCTTATTAGGATACAAACCCAAGTCTCCCACAAGCTTGCCCCTGGCTGCCTCTCAGACCTTATCTCCTTCCCTTCTCTCACCTCTCATTAGCCCCTGCCACTCTCAAACACACGAGGAGTGCTCCTGTCTCAACGACTTTGCTATTGCTTTATCCTGTGCCTGAAACTCTTTTCCTCAGATACAGACACTCACTCTGCTCTCTAAACTCCCTCCACGCTCAGTTCATGTCCCCTTATTAGAGAGGTCTTTCTAGAATATTCAGTTTAAAATAGGATCATCTCTCTTCCCATCACTTGGTTCCCTTGCATTATTGTTCTGTCTATCCCTTCATTACCACCTTGCATTTGATATTTGTTTATCATCTCTCAGCCCCTATTAGAATTGAAATCTCCAGGAGAGTGGAGACATTTATTTTATTATGTTTTTCCCCAAACTATGCCCCTGGCACATAGTAAGATCTCAAAAGACTGGTTAAAGAAATTGTTAAATGAAATTAGCAAGACACTTTCTTTTTTACTTCAAACACCCAAAGTGATAAATAGAATAGCTTTATTACTTTAATGATCAGGAAATGAAGGTGAAGGATAGAGAGGTCAGTGAATGAAAAATTTAGGAGAGCATTTCAGAAAGAAGAGACTTAAAACACAACCCAGGATGTGAGTTATCCCAAGAAGAGAGAACTCTGAAGTCGCACTATGATCACTATCTTAGTTTTCAACTTTATCCAGAACTTTTCACTTACTTCTATCAGTCCCTTATTTCCTCTTTTAAAAATATATAAGCTTTATAATCATGAAGTAAACTGATACCATCTCCTTCTTAAAAGAAAACAGAAACACTACTAATAAAATTTGATTAACTCTAGAAATGCTTATTTAGAAAATTATTTTTGTATGCTGTTTTTTAATATAGCTTTCATATAATGGCTTTTAACTTTTCAATAAAAAATGCTTAATGGGATAAATCTAGAACAATCTTATCTGATACTTGCGGCTTTATAGCACTCTATTTTTGTTCAGGAAAAAGGAATAATGAGCTAGCTAAGAATAATAATGTGGAAGATAGAATGTAGTGATAGCATACCATTATTCACTTAAACATCTCTGAAAATCATACTTCCTTTATTTTTGTGAAGCCAAAAATATGCCTACCATTATCAGCAACTTCTTATCCATATCTTGTATGTTTTTACAATAAGAACTATGTTCTGACTTGCTGTTCTATTTCGTTGTGCTGAACTTAACAGTTTCAGTTTTCCTTTATATAAATAGAGAGAGAGAGAGAGACAGACAGAGACACACAGAGACAGAGAGAGAGAGAGACAGAGTACTCGAATAGATTTATGCTTTTAGAGTTTTTACCCTTAAAGGCCAAGTACATCTATATACAAAATAAATTAGTTTCTTCATAAAATATAATGTGTTTTTCATGATCAAGCATGTTCTTTGCTCTCTAACATTTTTTTACCGTATCTTAAATGTATAAGCTGTCAGGAGCTTAGTAAAGAAATGACAAATAATTTACATTATTTCCCCTCCAGAGTTAAACTAATGCCACAGACATATATTAATTTCATATTTTAAACTACATATATCTTCTCAATAAGACTGCCTCCATTTTTTTTCACAAAATTGTATTTTGAGGCATTGTAATTGAAATGTTTTTATTTCTATAGCGATTCACCACCATGTGGGCAGCTAAGGGCAACATTTTATTTCCAATTTTATAGAAAGTATAATAATAATGAAGTGAATTATAATTGAGTTCTGAACATGAATAAAATGTGAAAAAAAGATAAATTTAATTGGCAGATTGTACAAATACATAGAATTTAATGCCATTTTAACGTTTTCTTTCTAAACGAGAACATTGCATTCTTTGAAGTTTTTAAGACTGCAGGTGTTGGCGATGACCAAGCCACTTCTTTCTCCAAATCAGTTTTTATTGCTTACCTTGTCATTACTGTGAAGAAATGATTTATCTTTACAACCAAAGAATTTAAGCTACAGCCTGACAACAGATTGGATATTTGGTGCTCCTACTTGGGCACTGTTTTGTTAATTGAATATTTTTCTTATTACTGCAAAACTCAGTGTATTTTTTTTGTATACTTACATATCTATTAAGTACATAAAGCATAAAAAATCAAACAGCCCCAATTTTGAAATTTTTGAAATTTTTAAGAAAAAAGAAATGTCCTTAGTTATTCTTAATTATTATGGTTTTTTTTTTTTTTTAAATCAAGTTCTTGACTGGAATTATGTGCCTTTTTAAATACTAATAGAGTGAAAAGAATTATAGAATGGATATTAAATAATTCTATTAAATCTAGCTACCTTTATAAAACCTAACCCTTTAACTAACTTTCCGCTTGCCAAAACAGAAGAAAAATATTGTATTTAATTCTCAGTTTTTTCTAGAAGTTTCTTCTAAAGAAGAAAATAGTCTATAGATAATGTGTCTTAGAGCATTTATATGTCCAGCTTAATAATCGGTTCTCATGCCCAGCTTAATTCTCCTGTTCCAGTTGTTTAGTTATGTTTCATCAATTTTACTTCAAAATATTTATAATTGTATTAATAAATTCAATCCATTGAGCATATATTGTATCCTAAAAAGGACCCTCCCTATAAGGTTAGTGCTATTATATTTCCATTTTACAGACTAAACTTAAAAAAAATCTAAAACATAAAGCTGGTAAGTGAAGTAAGCAGAATTTTAACACAGATCTGTCTCTAAGGCTACACTTAAAATGTTTGTTACTTATTACTCAAAGAAGGGAAATTACATGTGTTGGTTCCCCTATTTAGTGTCACATATTACACAGGTGGATTGCAAGTTATTCGTTCCTCACCATAGTACTATCTAAGATGAATATTTAACAGCATTATTGTACAAATGGGCAACCTGTGTTCCGAAAGCTGAATTCTCTTCCCATAACTAGACATGTAGCCATGGGAAATACATGTAACCCCTTTAAGAAAAATGAACATTTAGTTTTGATTCTTTAATGATACAGTCCCCATCCATAAAACTTAAACTATTTCAGAGGGTCCCCCAAAATCACTGCCATTGTACATAATGCTCTATTCCATAATCCAGCATCTATGTCTTCTGCGGATTCTCTGCTGGGAAGGAAACATAATTGACAGTTATATCTTTTCCTCTGCCCTACTGTCAGACTCTGATTTTAATAAAGTCCTCCCTCTTGATCCAAACACTCTGGGAAATATATGTGTGGATAAAATGTATGTGTGGATAAAATCTTTTTTTTTTTTTGCAAAAAGATTTTAGATATTTGGTCAGGATGATTTCCAAGTTAACTTCCAGCTTTATTCCTGGTTTTATGCTCTATTCTCTATAGGTGCACAATGGCTTTAACTGAGACAGTTTATATTTAAAGTAGATTTTGGCAATGACATCTCATTAAAGAAGAATCCTTGTATGTGGACTTCATTTACTTCCAGCTGAAGAAACAAAATGAAGTAACAGGATAAAGAAATTCTCAAAACTCAACATCCCTAAAGGCAAATTTGTAGAAATGTCTGTTACGAGAAGACAAAATCACAAGAGATTTATGCTCAATAGCTTTGCTTTCTTTTTCTGCTTCTGTGAGGCAGAAGACATTATTTAGCAGAGCCAGGAACAGGGAATTAAAAGTAAATAGTTCATCTTGTTCTTCTCAGACAAAGTCTTCCTGTGGTGTATGAGGAAGGATGAGATGAGGAGGAAGAGCCAACGGAAACATCCAAGATCAAGCTGAATGCCTAGCTGTGTAAAATTCTAGGAATATTTCTGTGCATGTTTGAAGATACAAGAGTAGACATAAAAGGAAAGAAAGAAGCTTAAAATGGAGTGAAATGTGGGGCAAAAATGAGACTATGAGGAAAAGCCTTAGAAATTATAGACAGCATAAAAAGCCTAAGAGAAGTTAAAGTTGATTAAATTGGGGTTATGTTTTCCTCTTAGGAGGGAAGAAAGAAAATGAGTGAAGTTAAACATGGAGTTCGTGATTCCACTAACAATAGTTACAAATGAGGAAAAGTAATATTTGTGAATTATGGAGGTGAAGTGGTGGAGAAAGCAAGACAAATTGTGCTTTTACTGTTCAAATAATGTTACTGAGGCATCGATGCCACCTGGTGGCCAACATCAACTTTAATTTTGGCCGCTTCCTGTTTTAGGGAGAGGGTACGAATACTTTATTGAAAAAGAAGTCATGAAGGAATAAAATCACTGCCATTGCGTCCCCCACAACCTCTAGTTCGTACTCCCTTCCAAGGCTCCTCCACTTGTAGAAGCCTGTACTTAGTAGGTACTTACCTCTTATGGAAGAGAGCAGAAAATCACTTAATACGGATAACGTTTTGCACTTTCAGTTCTATATCATAGTATTTTTCCTGTTTAGAAAGATTAGCTCATTTTTAATTTTTTAAATTTGAATATTTGATTGGCAGCCCTGCACAGAAAGTTAAACGCTCAATTTTTAAATAAGACATTCAACAACCACTTGACAGAATTTCACTTTTCCCCTCCTCAACATGATTTGACAAGATGTTTTCTTATAACTACATTGCGGGAAGAGTCAGCCAAGTGACTCTAAGTCCCACACTCTGAAAAATTGTACATTGAGAGCGACGGAGCGAGGATATAGAGGAAAAGGATGAAAGAGATTCTTGCAGCTTAGACCTTGATTGCCCTGGTCTCAAAAACCTTGGAACTCGAAGAAACTGCATTTAAGGATCTACTGATAATATTTATAACAACTTGTCTCTTTAGGTTTTTCATCATTTTAATCAGATTGCATAAAATCTGTCTTCACCATGTTAATGAGTGAAATCACCACATTTAGTGGAAACGTTTTAGACAACTAAATAATCTCATAATAACCAATCCTATGCTGCTTCTGCCTTAAAGCACTAGGAAACAGAGGTGCAGACCCACACTTAGACTAATGTAGTCACAGGTTCTGGCTTCACACTCAGTTCCTTTCTTCCAAGTAATTGATAATGACAGTGTCTATTTCCTGTACTCTGACAATCCAACACAATCACAGTCTAAGCAAATGCAAAAGAGATACAGTCTTTAATTTAATCTCTACTTTCTTCTGTCAGCAATGTCCTCATTTATTTTATACTTTTTTACTTTTAATAGCTCTACTTGAAGAGTTCTTCATGGGCCCTTTTTTCCCACTTTAATAAATGAAAGATGGTGTAAATGTCAAGAGGAAGGAAAAGTGTAGACAAAGAAGAGATATATGGCATTAAGCTTTCATCAGTAAAGCTGAATGAAGTGAATGTTGCCAGTAACATGATGTTACTGATTTCTAGATACTGCAAGTATCTTTTTTTTAGCCAATTCAATTACAAAAGGACCCTTAAAAAAGGCAATAATATTAATATATCTTTGGGAGACACAATTTCCAAAGAGTAGAAAAGTACTGTGGAATCATATACAAAAAGTCTGAGTATTTTACTCTTTTGCTTTCTCATCTTATCTAGTTCTTCTGCAGTGTCAGGGAGGCCTCCGAATCAGTCAGACATATTATATTTCCACAAATTTTACCCTATTTGTTTTTATCATTTACTTAATATATATTTTAATTCACTTGTATTTGGCTATACTCTAGGCAATGCAATGCATGAAATGACAACTT
>NW_011889189.1:707055-715062 GCF_000151845.1 Pteropus vampyrus
GCTGTTATTTGAACACCAACCAATCAGGGTGAAGGGTTCTCAGTAGTCACTTGGGAGCATTCAGTAAAGAACTCAAAAAATTATGCCTAAGTAGTAGAGCTAAATTATCTCTGGAGCAAAAATTCAAAATCTTCCCTAACATCTTAAAAACAAGACTCAAAGCAACCAAACTGATCTGATCTGCAACTTAACTGTCTGCCAAAATACTCTAAAGAAACATAAGAAAATTCAACATTCAACACTATAACAATCACAATGCCCAACATTCAATCAAATATCCTTAGACGTGACAAACAAGAAAAGGTGACTCATAACCAGGAGAAAAAGCAGTTAAAAGAGAATGTAAGCATTATGAGGAGAGAAGTCAAAAATACGCAAAATAGAACCTGAGTAATTTCACATGTATATTTTACTTTGACCTACATACCAATAGATTAAATCATAGCACAGTATTATTAACCCCAATTTATAGATGTGAAAACTAAGTTACAGATGTAGTAAATGCATTGCCAAGATGAAAAGGCCCAATAGTGTTTAGAGTCAGACTAGAACTTAGGTCTCCTAAATCCTTAATGTTCTTAAGTAGAGGTGACATGAATCTCAGTTAAAGGTGGCTGCTGTGGATGGTAGTAGACCACAATAAAATTTCCAAGATCAGTCATAGGGCAACAGTATCAAGGAAAGTTAAAAGTGTAATAGCATGCCTCTGTGTGTGTGTTTACATACCTATGTGTATGTGCATTCTTACTGTGCTATGTGGATTATATAATTTAATATAATAATTACTCTTATCATAAAGTACATTTGTTAATGCTGTGCTCAAATCTTGGTATTTTTACCTTTATAAAGATGACTTTTCTGACAGAACTAGGACTAACTTCCCTAATTCTAAAGGCAGGGCTCCAAAACATTGCTGTGAAAACAGAACTGGAGAAAAAAGCAGGGAATTAGTCTTACAACTAGGAGACACTTTTATGTGTCAAGGTCAATATAACTCAGGAAAAAGTTTAAAATTTGAACCTACATAATTTTTGTTACTGAGAATTTCTGAGAAATCAACAAGTCTTAAAACTTTTTGTATAACTCTTAGAGTACAAGGGCTAACTACAAGATGTGTTAAGGGTTACTGTAATTCTAGTGCTTCAGAGTAGATACTATTCTTGGTCAATGTTAATATCTTTGAGTTTTATATTCTTTAAAAGGGATTCAACTTTAGAGTATCAAAATGCCTTCTTTTTATACTGTACTCAACTACTTAGGAGCTATTACTATTATCTTACATTTAGAGGAGTATAAAAATGCTCTCTTTTAATGTACTCTACAAAATTTAGAACTTACTATTCCTTGTTGAATGGTGTTACATTTAGTGACCAGGAATGGAAATGACTAGATGTGCGTCAATATAAGAAATCACTAATTTGAACAATTGATAGTGTAAACCTGTGTTTCCTTATGAGTGTTCTTCAAGAGATATATATGTGTATAATTGTAATCTATATAATAATTACATAGATAAGCTTACACATATATGCATATATAGACATATATTCATGTATATAAAATATATTTGAGAAATACTTCATGTAAAATTCTTTCTTGAAGATTTACAATACCTATTACCATATTAAAGCTTCTGGAAAATTGTGCAATGTTTTCATGCACTGGCAAACTTCTTACACCTTGGAATCTGATTTTGAAAAATAACTATTAATATCCTGCAGAGCTACTATTCCCCAGAACTCAGTTTGAGGAACACGGTTTAACAATATTGCTTCAAAGTTCTGGTGCTGAAAAAAAAAATACCTTGGTACAAATCCAAGTTTATAGCTTATTAATTATTTAATCTTGCTGTGAACAAGTTTCATAATATAGAGAAAAAAGTAATAAGAGTATCTATCTCAAAGACATTACAAACTTCATTCTAGACACTAGCACAGAGTAAATACTCAATAAATATTAGAGATATTAGCTAAGATGTGATAAAATGATAAGATTGTGGAGAAAAAAATCTCTAGTTAAAAACAGTGGGTTGTTAGTTCAAGAGAACTTTGAAAAAACTCAAAGTAAAAGGACACATCATTCAAATGTTCAAAAAACAGTATATGGGTTGTTTTAATTCACTTGACTCTCTTCACATCCAAGCTAAGATCACATGTCCCAAAGTCGTGGCTTTCCCAGTTGCAAGACAACCTCTACTAGACTTTTGAGTCAAATAGAGGAGATTTTTCTGTTAAATAAAGGCAGAAAATTAAATGGAAATAATAACTGACCCCAAAGCAGTGAACAAATAGAATGTTGTTGTTTGAAAAGTTCATTTTATTTAAATTTAGATAAGGTGTTTTCAAAATATCTACATTTTAAATCTTAAAACCCTGCATTAAGTTTCTTTCAGAATCCTTCAATATAAGTGAAGAATGAATTTAATGGTTGAAGACATCCTTCACTCAACTCTTTGACTTTACTTGACATCGGTAATATCCAAGAAATAATCACTTGAATAATCAAAGCCATAACTTAGGACATAGCACTAATTTGCATAGAGGGAAATTTTAAGACATTCTTCTTTTAATAATAGAAAAACCAAAATTTCAGAGATGTTTGCTGTATCCTTACCTATCAACAGCATTCAAACATGGGCAAGTGGAGTGCTGTTTGCCAAAAAACCTTTCATTTGGACTTTCTTCCTAAGAATCAGATTGGTCTTAGAAGCGTTAGACTTAAAACCAGACAATCTAGATTTGCACTCAACTCTCCAACTATCAAATTGTGTAAATTTGAGCAAGTTATTCAGCCTCTCTGTGACTTATTGTCCATACCTCAGAATTCAAATGGCCTCATATTAAATGTTGCTGTTCATTCTGAAAGTCAGGGTGCAAGTTGTATGCAAACTGTAATATTAAATACCATACAAATCTTCTCTGTGTAATCTTGGATCACTGCATGTTTTAGTGAGTACTTACTTAGTCTGGTTGATAGATCACTAGGGAGGAATGATAACATGGAATCAGGCGACAACCTCTTTCTGTACCATTGTGCGAATAGTGATAGGCTGTCCATAATGGAATGGCTTCAAAACAACTATAACCCTCATTAAAAAAAATGCATTTTACCTTTCAGACTAGTACACACACATGCATGCATGCACACACACACGTACACGCACATTAATGAAATGAAAATTTTATAGCATAATACTTTATAATGTCTGAGGGATTCTGTCTATTGCAATTCTATTTTCTTTTATTCCACTTAAGTTTTTGATGCTGGTTATGGCACACTAAATTAATTTCATATATTCTCAGAGAATTAGAGCAGTACATAAAAGCACATAAAATACTATATCATTCTTCTCTCCCCCAACAAATTTTCGTATTCTTGTAGAAAATCTTCCATATGTGATTTACTTTGGTATTGGTCTTCCCAATAAAATGCTTGGATGTTGCAATAATAAAAAATAGAATTGCAGAAATAAAACAGATAAGGAGATTTTATTTTTTAAATGAGAAATGCTAAGTATGAGGGCCATAGTTTTCCAAATTCTTGATGCTGCCTTCTAACTTTATTCATGATTAGCACCGTGATGGCCACCAGACATCTCCCACCCACATTATACCAATTATAAATTTGTTTTTACAATGAATGGTCACTTCATAAACATGAGGCATGAAAGATACACTTCCTGTGCTGTTCTCCACAGACAGCTTGGGAGGAAAAGTCTGATTTTTTATACAAAGTCTCCTTGTTGTCAGTACATATGGTCTGTAGTTTCCAGACAGGGTGTCACCCCAGAAGTTGGCAAGGTACAGAAAAATGTCAGCCTTTGCTACTGAAGTTAAATGAAGTTCATTGCTTAGAGCAGTCCAGCCCCTCGTCCAAAATCTAGATGGGTTTGTATGTGAGCTTGAAACCAATGATGGAACAAAAACATCTCAGTACTAATAAAGGGACAACAGTACCTTTTCATTTTCAATGGGGGCAGATGTAACTTTAATGTAAGAAAAGGCTAGATGCATAGCAGAAGGCAGCGGTGAAAGATAATGACTGAAAATTATTAGTGCCTTGAGCAGAACTCCAGGCTCAATATAAGTAGCACGATGCCTTTTCTATTTTTTTCAGGAGAGCTGGGAAGAACAGCCTGTACTTTAGCTTGATGACATTTCTCATTAAAATAGTGTAACTCTTTTTGTTCTGACTTTACCTTTCTGATAGAACAATTTCTAATGTGAATGATTTCTAACATAAAACATTCTATCTCTTTGACAGTTCTTTATCAGTAAAAGTTAATGCAATAGAATATTAGCTTACAAATTGAAGACCACAGATGTTCAACGAGTGTAAGAAACTTTAAGAGCATTTCAACTGCTTTCTTTTAAAGATCTGGAAATTGAGAACCAGAGGGTGATGTGACTTTTCAAAACCATGCATTACAAATTAATCTATGTTGAGATAGTCTCCCCACACTAGATTACGCTAGAGGAAATGGAAATAATTAACAATCTTCCCACATTTCATTATTCCAGTTTTACTGGGGAAAAAATGTCATTTCTAAACATAAAAATCTGATTTATTTCCCACCAAAAGATAGCCAGTAGGCATAATTTGAGTAATCGGAATTTTGCTCTGGGGTCAGAGAAATCTGATTTCAACTCAGAAGTGTGACTTTAGGAGTTTTGTATATTTTATCTAAACTTCAGTTTTCTTGTATTTAAAATGGGGATATTGATACTACATTAATTGTACCTAATCATTTATAAATAAATGATTTAATAAATACACAATGGGTATCCAATAAATATTAGTTGTTATTAAAACATAGTTCCATTGTATCTTATATCTGAACTCCCTATAAATGTAAGTCAAAGGCTAGGCTTCTGTTCTTATTTTGGAATCTAGATTTTGGACAAGACTAAATTA
Organism: Pteropus vampyrus; assembly: GCF_000151845.1. NCBI lineage: Eukaryota > Metazoa > Chordata > Mammalia > Chiroptera > Pteropodidae > Pteropus > Pteropus vampyrus. The sequence continues at coordinate 711,970 of NW_011889189.1, forward strand.
TCTACTGTAGCAATTCTCAAAATGTGGCCCCCAGAAAAGCAGTAGCAGCATCACTGCTACACCCGGATGCTTATTAGAAATGCAGATTCACATGTCCATCCCAAACCTCTTGAATCAGACACTCTGAGGATGGAGTCCAGAAATATGTGTTTAAAAAAGTCCTGTAAGGGGCTCTGGTGCATGCTAAAGTCTGAGAGCTACTGGTTCACTAGATTCAGAGAAGGTGGGGATGGAGATGGGTAAAGGGGTGGAATCATATTAAGGAATCTGATTTGAAGGCAACTTCTAATCCGAGAAGACTAGGCAGGCATCAAAAAAACCAGTTGTGAGGCAAAACGTCGATGACAAGGTGGGGAGGGTGTGGCAAGGTCTGAAATTAGCAGACATTCCATCTCTAGGGCACCCCAACAGGCAATAGAGATATGTGTGGAAGGAGATGCTATAGGCTCTGAACCCAGAAACTGCACTATCCCAACTTACTTAAATAAATTCTATTAAAATCTAAGCTTAAATAGATTCTACAGAGAACAGCTATTTCAGGTAAAAATCATACATCTCATCAGACTGAAGTTTTTAGAAATAGACTTTTGTGATTTAAAAATCTAACCCTCAGTAATTTCCTTCTCCCTTCTCACGATTTCAGCGACTATCTTAGAAAAAGACTTTGAGCTTCTCAGCTCAGTACCAGGGGCAGAAATACCCCACTTTGGCTTGGTTCAGCCCTGATCATTGGCCAAAGATCCAGCAACTACAACAATCAGCAGTGGCTTAATATTTGAAGAAAAAAATCTCAAAGGGAGGTCATAAAATTATATACCTTGACTACATCCACTGGCAGGAGGATCAATCTCATTACTCTATAATCATCAGACGTTTGTTACATTTATATTCTGCTATTTGTCCACATATACATATGTTCTGAATAAAGGCAAACAGATGTGCTCTTCTCCATTTGCTGGTTAACCCAGCAAAGTTCTGCTTAGGAACATAAAATCCACAACTTCCTGCATGAGGATGGAATTCAGTCCCAACTCCTTTATCCAAAGACTGGAGTCCTGGCCGCCCAGTTCTCTCTCCCACTGCTTTTCAATATAGTTTCTGGATCTAGCCACTTGAGACTCCATACCTTTCCCATCGTATTCATCTCATTGTGTTTTATTTCTGTTTTTCTTTTCCACATATTTTGTACTCCATTCAAGCCACATCTTTGATTCCCTTCAATTAATTCACTCATCCAATAAATACATATCCATTGTGTGCATAATTAGTTTCAAACACTAACAAGGTACTGAGGACCAAAGAATTCTTATTTCTGCCTTCACTTTAGCTCACGGTCTAGTGGTAGGAGACAGACAAGATGACAGATGTTCCCAACATGGTATGAAAAGTTCATGAGCTCCTAGAGGACAGGAACCCTGTCCTATGTCACAGACATCAATCGATATCCCTAGTACACCCATGCGGCCCACATAACTAGAACTTAAATCAAGGCGATATTGAATTAAACTGATATTTAAGAAACCATATCTGAATTTGTTCTTTATTTGGCATATCTAAGGAAAAAATGTCTTTTCTGAGAAATTTTGCAATTACATGAACTAAATACAAAGGGATGGAAAGATAATGAGAAAGCATTTGTGGGCTGACTCAGGAGAACCTCAAATAAGAGGTTCTCAAGCAGAAACAGGAATTCCCAGAAAGCGTGGCAAAGGACAGCCTCTCAAGTCATTCTGGTTTGGAGTCCTTGGCATTTGACACGACCACTGCTTTCCCATGAGGGAAACCTGCTCCTTACTTCGCCCTGCCTTACCCAATTACAAAAGGTCTTTGACCTCCCTACTGCTTCTGCCATTGCTGGAAACACAGTGTCTCTCTCAGCACAAATGCAGCTTAATGTTTTGTGGCTTCATTGGCCACACTGCTGGTAAGAAAATATATTTTGCACAGTGGTTACTGTTATGTTAGAGGTTCTTACTTTCTATGATCATAAAAATGAGTACTAAGATTCCCAGAGCTTAAAAATCAATGATACAACGCACATCTATCTAATTGAAAACAAAACAAATTCTCTCCTTGTGTGCCCTTTGTAATGGAGATCACATTTATTTTCCCTGTGCATCTTCAGATAAAAGAATATTAAGATTATGCTGCAAGGAAATACTTAAGACTACTAAATTTACTGACACCGTATATAAAAAGTCAAAGGAAATGATGATGGTATTAATACTGTGGACTGTGCTAATGCAAATTATTTAGGTCACATGGAATTTTGTGGATCTAACAGATTTAGAAATTTTTATTTTGGCAGACAATTGGCAAAGCTGATTTTTATATATCAAGTAGCAGGCTGGAGTTTAGAGAAAAGCTAGAACAGTGGTTTTCAGATTTAAGTGAAGATAGCACTTTACCCAGGAAGTGCTTCACTTGTAAACAAGCAGAGTGGGTGATGACCTATTTAATGTGTTCAGAGAATTAGGGGACCCATATCTCTGGGATTCTCTTCTGCTAATAGCATGTGCCTTAAATTTTACTGTTAGAGACTGAACTCTTGATTTGAATATCTCTGCTAAGAGGGTATAGACAGCTGGCCAGAGTAATTCTAAGTACAATTTGTTACTGGCCATCTACAGTTTCTGTTGAAGGAAAAATCCATCACTAAGATAATGTAAGGAATGAAAAAACAGACACTAATTACATGCTTCCTATGTACAAGCCACATTACATTTATCTTCCTTAATTTTTGCAAAAACTATAAACTATTCAGGGTTGCAGAGCTGGCTGCCACTAGCCTATAGAATACTTCAGTGCAAACTGGAACAGGCTCCCAGTCATCTGGGAAGACAAAGTCATGGGGCACATGGCTTAGTGAGGGGAGTACAAGCTGGTTTTTAGTGTCAACTCACACTTTTTCATGGTACACAAATTTCTTGACTGTTCATAATGTTCTAGAAGTAGATATTATTATCTAAGGAGAAAATGGAGGCTGAGGGGCTAAGGCTCCTCAAGGGCAGATAGTAAGTGGTACAATCAGGATTCGAACTTGGCCCTATTAGATTTCAAACTTGTAATTCATTTCTTTATCTTTAAAATTAG